>NC_091190.1:39616627-39771627 GCF_040958095.1 Procambarus clarkii
ATAAATATATATATATATATATATATATATATATGTATATATATATATATATGTATGCCATATACATATATATGCTATGTTGTATGCTACAACTTGGCTGATAATAAAGCCATTCACAACTGCAGGCCTAATAAAAAAAGGAGGTGGCATAGCAATATCTTACAAAGATACCTTCATCTGCAATAGTCTCATTAGTAATAGAGACGACTATTGTGAATATACCTTTGCCAAGTTCTCCAGTAAATCCCTTAAATCCTCCTTGACTATAAGTGCCATCTATAGATTTCCCAATACCGACATAGCTTCATTCTCAGATAACGTAAGGAATCTTATCATAAATAACAATCTCAACAAAAATCAAACCAACTTAGTGGTTTGTAATGGTGAACAAAACATGCAGATACTTATATATAACCTGTGAATAGAGTGTAATAACACCAAAACTATTTGTTTATTGTTTTATGACCATAATAATTGAATCACTAATATGATTCACTAATATATAATCCTAATAATAATCACTAATATATAATCCATTGAGCATGCTGCATCTCTTTCAGTCTCTTTGCAATTTGAACAAGAGGGTTTTTAATTGATCGAACCATATTCTTAAAGTAAAGTAAATGAGATGTATTCCATATTTTGCAAAATATACGATGAAGGCACACAAACATTCATACCAAAACTGAAGGGCAGGATTTATGAGGAGACATTAGAGGCATTAAATATTCCAAACTAGAAGACAGAAGGAAAAGAGGAGATATGATCACTACGTACAAAACAGTAACAGGAATTGATAAACTTGATAGGGAAGATTTCCCGAGACCTGGAATTTCAAGAACAAGAGGTTATAGATTTAAACGAACTAAACAAAGATGCCGAAGAAATGTAAGACAATTCACTTTTGCAAACAGAATGGTAAACGGTTGGAACATGTTAGGTGAGAAGGTGGTGGAGGCCAAATCCGTCAAAAGTTTCAAAGCATTATATGACAAAGAGTGCTGGGAAAATGGGACACCACGAGTGTAGCTCTCCATCCATCTGATTGATAACCCAAATGAATTTTTCATGGATATGATACCAACATCAAATCATAAATCAGATGTGATCCTATCCCCACTGGATTTTGAAGAAGCCATAGACAGTATGCCTATGCACTCTGCACCAGGCCCTGACTCTTGGAACTCTATATTCATCAAGAACTGTAAAAAACGTTATCGCAGGCCCTTCACATTCTTTGGAGACAAAGCCAAGATACTGGCATTGTCCCTGACATACTAAAAACAGCAGAGATAGCACCGCCCCATAAAGGAGGAAATAAGGCAGAGGCAAAAAACTACAGACCGATAGCACTAACATCGCACATCATAAAAATCTTTGAGAGAATGCCAAGAAGTAAGATCACAAAATACATGGAATCACAGCATCTCCATAACCCCAGACAACATGGTTTCAGAACAGGGCGCTCTTGCCTATCACAGTTGCTGGACCACTCTGACATGGCACTAGATGCCATGGAAGACAAACAAAACGCTTTGACAAAAAAAAGCCTTTGACAAATGTGACCATTGTGTTATTGCACATAAAATGCGTTCAAAAGGAATTACCGGAAAAATAGGCAGATGGATATACAACTTCCTGACTAATAGAACCCAATGTGTAGTAGTCAACAAAATAAAATCTGGACCATCAACCGTAAAGAGCTCAGTCCCCAAGCGTACTGTGCTTGCTCCAATACTTTTTCTCATCCTCATATCGGACATAGACAAGGACACAACCTATAGTACTTGATCATCCTTTGCAGATGACACTAGAATCTTCACGAGAGTAGGCAACATAGAGGACACGGCAAACCTCCAATCAGATGTAAATCAGGTCTTTCTATGGGCTACAGAAAATAACATGGTGATTAACGAACATAAGTTTCAGCTCATGCGCTACGGAAAAAATAAAAAATATAAAAACGGAAACCACTTACAAAACTCAGTCAAATCATAACATTGAACGGAAAAGCAACGTAAAGGATTTGGGTGTACTGATGTCAGAAGGCCTTACATTTAAAGAACACAATAAAGTAGCCGTCACAACTGCAAGAAAAATGACAGGATAGATAACAAGAACTTTTCACACTAGAGATGCTATACCGATGATGATAGTTTTCAAGACGCTAGTGCTCTCTAGAGTGGAATACTGCTGCATAATGAAAGCCCCTTTCAAAGCTGGAGAAATTACTGACCTATACTTATGCATTTATCTTCGGTTTAACACAACAGGCACCAGACACACGCTAGGCATCATACACACTAGGATAAAACAAACATTAGGCCAGAAGTCAGAAAAGAATTCAAAGAATTTTACTGGAAAGGCTTGCTGTTAGGAAAGGAAGTAATTGAGATGAATTAATGCAGAGTATGTCAATTTTGTGAAATATATGATAAAGGAACAAAAACATTTATACCAAAACAAAGATGCAGAACTAGGAAACAGGATTTGTTCAACTGAAATTTCAAGACGGACAGAGACCAAAAGACACAAAAATGGAATCAATATACGAAGAGGCCAAACCCCCAAACATACCAGTAATACAAAGAGAAACAACTACACGGCAGTGAGGAGAGAGGCAGAAAGAAATTTTGAAAAAAAGGAACAAACAAATGTAAAGTAGAACAAATCATATTCTATAAATACAGCAACAACCAATTGCAGGTAAAGGATAATATTCAGAGCTTTTAAATGCATGGATGGCGAAATACTCAAGAAATTGTTCACGACTTTTGTTAGACCAAAGTTGGAATATGCAGCGGTTGTATGGTGCCCATATCTTAAGAAGCACATAAACAAACTGGAAAAGGTGCAAAGACATGCTACTAAGTGGCTCCCAGAACTGAAGGACAAGAATTATGAGGAGAGGTTAGAGGCATTAAATATACCAAATATACTACACAAATATATATACTACACATGCACAATAAACTACCCTACACAGGCTGAGTATGGTGTGTACAATAAATTATTAGCTAAAAGATAAGACTGAGTTTGTATAAATGGGGGTTAAGTCAGAGTGGGAAAATGTAAGTGGAGTGCCTAAAAACCTTGTCCTGGGACCTCTGTAATTCATAATATATACAAATAATTTAGACTCGGGTTTGATCAGCAATATTTGAAAATTTCCAGACGATACAAAAGGGATTTTTTTCTGGATTCAGGATTATTTTTTTATGGCTGAAAACAGGTTTTCAGCAATCAAAGAAATACAGTATTGCTGGAACAACCGTCGACATCTTCAAGAGAAAACCTGAACATCTTCAAGAAGTGAAGATGACCTTGAGAAGAAGTATAGGTTGGGAGAAGTATAGGTTAGGAATTGTCTCCAAAGAATTCTCAAAGAATTACTCGTTATTGCTATCCAAGATAATTAGACGAGCCAAAGCTAAATACTACGAAGATAAATTTACCCAAATAAAGAGTACCTTACCTAAAAATATGTATGTACCTTACGTAAATAAACATTTGATTTTGAAGTGCCGGACAAACAAGGCTGTGGTGGATATGTGGGCCTGAGGGGCCTGTCCAAGCAACAGCCTGTTGGACCAAGCTCTCACATGTCAAGCCTGGCCTTGGAAGGGCTTGGTGAGTAGAACAACTACCAGAACCCTATAATGCATGTATCAAGGTGTCCAGGCAGTGAGCACCACATAATGCGGTGCAGTCCTGTAAGAATAAGCACAGTAAGTATGGGCATGGAGGGGGTGCAGCAGTGGCTTGTGAAGGGCTGGAGAGTAAATGGACATGCTCAGGGGTAAAAAGCATTAGGGTAACAGAACATAGCCCATAAAAATAGTAATGACAATGAATGAATAATTATATGAATGCAATAATACTTCATATCTCAATAGGAATACTAAGCAGGATGCAAGACAAGGTACTGGTGGTGATAGTGGTTGGTACAAGTCCTCACATCCCCACAGACACCAGTAACAGCCCTCACCTCCCAACACAGTACCCTTGTAGCGAGTTAATCTTATACTCGCTTCATTATCTTATAGCATAACTAATTAACACTAATTACAGAAGCTACACAGGTGATACTTTGGTGTGAGTTGAGCGCACTGAGCGTCGGTATCGCTACACCCTTGTTCCTTAACAACCCTTTGGACCTTTATTACAGAAAAATAGAATCAATTAATTTAATAAAATATAAAATATAAGTGCTTACTTACGATAATACTATCGGTGGAACACAAAATCTTCTTCTTCTTGATAGTAGGTGCAGTTTGCATGAAGGGTTAGTCCTCGCCATGACTGAACTGACGACAAAATGGCCGATGTGTTGATATGGCGTCAGATGACGCTGTGACGTCACAGGTGAGGGACGCTTTGCGCATTACTCCCTCGTACTTAAAAAGTACTACAGGTACTTTTTGGTTTTATTTTTGAATATGGCAGAAGTTGGACAGCTTTTCAAATCATTATAAGGGAGTGAGTTCCATAGACTAGGTCCCTTTATTTACATAGAGTGTTTACATAGATTAAGTTTGACTCTGGGGATATCAAAGAGATATTTATGTCTGGTGGGGACGTGGCCATGTGTTCTATTACATCTGTCCAGGAAGAGTTTCAGAACAGGGTTTGCAGTTAGAAAAAGGGCTTTATAAACGTAATTTACACAGGAGAATGTATGGAGTGAATTTGTTTAGCATGTTTAAGGATTTGAACAAGGGAGCTGTGTGTTGTCTGAAGGTAGAGTTAGTTATTGTCCTGATAGCAGATTTTTACTGGATGATGATGGGCTTGAGGTAGTTTGCAGAGGTTGAACCCCAAGCACAAACGCCATAAGAATGATAGGGATAGATAAGTGCATAATAGAGTGAGAGGAGAGCAGAGTAGGGTACATAATATCTGATCTTAAACAGTATACCAACTGTTTTAGAAACCTTTTTAGTTATGTGTTGTATATGGGTGCGGAAGTTGAGTCTCTTGTCTAAGTATAGGCTAAGAAACTTTCCATCATTTTTATTGCTAATGTTTACATTATCTATCTGAAGCTGAATTGCATTTGTTGATTTGTTTCCAAATAAGATATAGTAGGTCTTTTCTATGTTTTGTGTGAGGTTTGTTGGTTGACATCCACAAGTAGACTTTTTTTAATTAATTGTTTACAACATTATTTAACAGGAGTGGGTTGGGGTCAGAGTAGATGAGTAGTATCATCAGCCAACAATATAGGTTTAAGTATGTTAGAGACATTAGGGAGATCATTGATGTATATAAGAAACAGGAGGGTCCTAGGATGCTGCTCTGTGGCACCTTTACGGTAATTAAGTGGTAGAGTGGGAGAGGTTATATCATTGATGGCTTCATATTGGTGTCTGTTACTAAGATAGGATCGGATATAGTTTAGGGCAAGGCCACGGATTCCATAATGGTGGAATTTAAGTAAGAGGTAGTTATGGTTAACAGTATCAAAGGCCTTTCTCAGGCCGATGAAGAGTTCAATTGGAAACTCACTTTTGTCAAGGGCTGAGAAGATTAAGTCAAGCAGACTAACAATAGCATCATTGGTACTCTTTTGGGAGCGGAAGCCAAACTGACAGGGACTTAGTATATTGAATTTTACAAGATTGGAGTAGAGCTGTTTGTAAAAAAAAAAAAAATAATTTTGATAATATAGGTAGATTCGATATGGGTCTGTAATTATTTATGTCTGCCGTGTTACCTCCTTTATGAACTGGCGTTACTCTTGCTTTTTTAAGGATATCAGGGAAGGTATGACACTCTAGGGATTTGTTGAACAGCAGTGCTATGGATGGTGCAAGGGCATGGGAGGCACGCCTGTGTACCATCGATGGTATTTCACTAATGTTCCCAGCTTTGGTTTTTAGCGAGTGAATGATGGACACAACATCTGTAGGGCTGACCGGAGAGAGGAGAAGAGAGTTTGGATAGCTGCGTGAAAGATATGTGGTAACATATGTCTGAGTCTCTGGGATTTTTCGGGCAAGGTGAGCACCAAACGATGAAAAGAAGCTATTAAATTCAGTTGCTGTTTCAAGATCTGTTGCAGGTGTATAACCATCCTTGGAGATTTTTATCTTATTATGTAAATGTTGTTTAGCTCCTAGGATGGTAGAGATGGCTCTCCATGTGCTTTTTATGTTGCCTTTTGCTTCTTTGAATCTATTCTCGTAATAGGAACGCTTTGCTCTTATTATACTGGTAAGCACTGATGAATACCTCTTAACTACTTCTTTTCCAACTAGGCCAATCCTAAGTTTTTTTTTCATATTCATGTTTCTTGTCGATTGCTTTAAGTATGCCATTAGTGAGCCAGGGATTATTTAACCTTTTTGCCAGTTACTTGCTTGGTGAGGAGAGGACAATAAGTATTGTAAAGGCTTTAAATTTTGGAAAGAGGCTAGTTAACGAATTATTATCCTGTGTATTGATAAATTTAGATTCCCAGTTTACATTGTGGAGGGCATTTGTGAGATTGCCTATTGCCGCTTCACATTGTAACCTAAAGGTAATTTTCTTGTTACCTGGTGGTGTTATGGCCATGTTCGCTACAAGGAAGGTAGGATAGTGGTCAGTTGTTCTGTCAGTGATTATACTTGATGTAAGAGGAGCTGTTATGTTGGTCCATCAGTGATCCAGGGTAGTCGCAGATGTTTGAGTGACTCGGGTGGGCCTGGTGATTGCGGGGATGAGCATACAGGAATTCATGCTGTTGAGGAAACAGTCTACTTGAGGGTTATTTTGTAGCCCTAGGTCAATATTGAAATCACCTCTGAGAACTATGTGATTTTTGTTGAGATTATTGTTTATGATAAGGTTCCTCAAGTTGTTATTGTATTTGTGTCTAGCTTCAGACACAAGCATGTTACAGTTATGTCTTAAAGAGTTGAGAGCAATTAAGGATGATAAAGAGTCACTTACAACTAATGTATCAAGTTTGGATACTTGTACACATTTCAGTGCAAGGAGCAAGGCAAATAGTTCAGTCTGAAGGGTAGAGGCCCAGTTGTTTATACGGACTCCCCACTCAAAATATAAGTCATATCCTATTGCCAGGACAACTGCACTTCCAGCTGCACCCGTTGGGCGCTGTAGGAAACCTTCAGTGTATATGATTTGAGAGAGAGAATGCTCTGTGGACAGAGCATCAATATGGCTTAAGACGTTGAGCTTTGCCTCAAGACAAAGCTGGGACTGATCTCTAATTTGCTCCTTTGATGGAAAGGGAGGGATTAAAATTGAAAAGGGTGTAATTTCCTACAGTGCAGGAAAGTGCTATTGTTGTCTCTCTTGGTACAAATTATAAATCTGATACTTTCTGAGTTCAGTTCCAATTTTATTTATCTATTTGAAACAATGTTTACATTCAATAAAGAAATTCTGGAGGGCTTCTGTGCAACGGTTAGGATGAGCTAGCCTAAGCATTTTTATACCAATTTGACAGTTATTTTCAGTAACACGATAAACAACGCTCGGAATATTAAGTTCCTTTCTCATATTAAGTATCTTTGTGGTGCGTAGGCACCCAAGGATTATCCTCAAGGCTTCGTTCTGCAATTTTTCAAGCCCTCCAAGCTTTCTTTCAGGATGCCTTAAAGTTAGTTTAGTTCATTTATTATGCACCCCATACCCATCTTGTGGGCGGTAGTGGAAAGGGTTGCAGAGGCACATAATGGGCTCAGGGACTGAACCCAACAATTCATTTAGCTAAGCAAGTTACAATCTTGATGAGCTAGTTACAAAATTCAGTATAAGTCGTCACATCAACAATAGGTTCGAGATCGATCACAAGTACAGTTTCTAAATTAAGCAACTGACATATGTGGAGAGCTAGTGTCACAATTGATATGTTTGTCCTGCACACCGCTCCCCATCCAGTGGGCAGCGGTGGATAGGTTACAATCACTTAGTTACTACTTACAGTTAGCAAACTGGGGATATTTGGCTAAAATTTCTGGTACCAGATCATTTTGAATGAAATATTGACACATCGTTGGTACATTGGTTATAGAATTGTCTCTGAATTCACTATCACATAGTGACGAAGGGGTGTGCAAATAATTTTGTTGACAGTTAACATTTGGTCAGGTCTACATCGGCAGATAATGAGAATTCCCAGAAATACTTGTAACCGAGTCTAAGCCGAGCAGTAGTAACATCTAGAAGTCTGCTGATTTTATTGGATGAACCATAGATGTGTGGCTCCTTTTGCATAATAGTATTGAACGAAAGTTAATCTCCCCAAACACTTTCGCGTTTTGGGCAAGTTACCCCTCCACTCTCTCCATTTTTGTTTGGACATTCCCTGGTAGTGCGCGGAAATACTGAAAAGTGTATACTCTTTTCAACTTTGTCACCTTAATTCTCGTCCTATGTCTTTCATTTTGGTATCAATGCGTTCGCAATAGAATTCCCAACAGAACTATGTGCATATAATGTCAAAGACAGCAGCGCGCTCCACCCGCCGACAAGATGAATGTAGGCCAAGGGTACCAGAAAAAGAAAGCTGAGCCACCCTCAGGCAACTCTCATTACATTAGAGAGCGTGATAATACTGAAAAGTGTATACCCTTTTCAACTTTGTTACCTCAATTCTCATCCTAGTTTTTTCAATTTGGCATCAATGTGTTCGCAATAGAATTCTCTACAGGACTAAAGGCATATAAACTCCAAAAGCCCGGCTTACCATCCGCAACAAACAGAGTAAGCGAGAGTGTGTTACCAGGGAGCGCACAAGAGCGATAAAATGTATACACTCTTTTCATTTTGGTCACCCCAATTGTCATCCTAGGTCTTTCATTTTGGTATCAATGTGTTAGCAATAGAATTATCTACAGGTTTAAATGCATATAAACTCCAAAAGCAAGGTGTACCATCCGCACAAAACAGAGAAAGTGAGAGAAAGTAACCCGGGAGCACTCTAGTGCAATGTAATGTGAACACTCTTTTCACTTTGGTTACCTCAATTCTCGTCATATGTCTTTCATTTTGGTATCAATGTGTTCGCAATTGTATCTGCTGGCATTTTACCCTTTGCTTGGATCTGAAGGGTTTTAGGCTCACCACGATGCAATCTGATAGTACCACACGTGTATATACCTATCTTCAAGCAGCAATTCACTCATTCAAACCGACTTATAATAGTTATCCATATATAAATGGTAATCTTTGTTCTACCTGTTAACCTGTCATATGAAGAAAGATTGTCAAAGGTTATATTACATTCTCTAGAAAAGCAAAGAATTAGGAGTGACATATGGTAGAGGTGCACAATGGGATGAATGGACATAACAAAGGGGACATTAATGGGGTATTAAAAGTAGCAACACAAGACAGAACTCGAAACAAAGTGTAAAAATTGGAAAAATTTAGATTTAGGAAAGAACTGCATGAGTAAATACACTGGGTTTGTACCTTAAGGTTCATGTATGCAATATTACAGAGTTCCAGTTAACTCCCATGCATGCAATTAATTTATGTTATGTTTATGCTTTTTATGTTAAAATGTTTTTGTTGATTTGTTTGTATATTTTCATAAGTAAAGCATGCTTACCGTCTTATTCCAAGTTTTATGATAACTTTACAAGGTTTAAAACATAAAGTTCAATATATATTCTGGTTTTCACACAGGAATTATACGTTAATATAACATCATAATAACGTAATGATGTCGTGTAAATAACGTTATACTGACGTCATATAAATGTTATATTTATGTTATAAGAACGTAAATTGGATAGCTTTACAGAAAGTAAACAAAAAAAACTAAATGTTGACTGAAAATTATTTATTCTTAAATATAAAGCATGAAAACATTATAATACCATAGCATTTACTATTATTTTTAAATTTTTACATAAATCTTAAAAAACTGTGTCTCAAGAATATATGTTTTTAGTTATATCCTTTGGTTTTAAGAACATCAGATATACGTATTTATGTCAAAAGTTACAGTATTACCTTTGTGGAACCATTTAAAAACGTCCACAAACGTTCTGTGTTTGCTGGGATAAGACAGCAATGATCACAATGGTAAAGATGTTCGGATTGGGTACATAAAGATTGGGAGACTGGGTAGCAAAAGATACAGATAAACAAGATTTATAAACACCATACAACAGATTGGCAGCACATATAAGAAAACATAATGATCACAGTGGTAAAGATGTGCAAATTGGGAACATAAAGGTTGGGAGATTGGGTAGCAATTGATACAGTGCAATTTTAAGGCAAAAAGTGAAAAACTATGAAGATGAAATTAGGTACTTTTTAGTATTGATTTTGAATGATGTAAAAGTTGGACAGCTTTTCAATTCAGTAGGGAGTGAGTTCCATAAACTGGGTCCCTTTGGATAAATGGATAACTAAAACTGGAACTGAACTCAAAATGTATCAGCTTTATAATTTGTACCAAGAGAAACAACAACGACACTTTCCTGCACCGTGGGAGATTAACCCTTTCCAATTTCAATCCCTCCCTTTCCACCCAAGAAGCAAATTAGAGGGCAGCCCAAGCTTCGTCTTGAAGCAAAGATCAATGCCTTAAGCCATATTGATGCTCTGTCCACAGAGCATTCTCTCTCTCTCAAATTATATACACTGATGGTTCCCTACACCGGCCCACGGGTGCAGTTGTGCTGACAATGGGCGATGGCTTGTACTTTGAGTGGGGAGTCCGTATAAACAACTGGGCCTCTACCCTTCAGACCGAACTATTTGCCTTGCTTCTTGCACTAAAATGTGTACAAGTCTCGAAACTTGATACATTAATTGTAAGTGACTCCTTATCATCCTTAATTGCTCTCAACTCTTTAACACATAACTGTAACGTGCTCGTGTCCGAAGATAGACAAAATTATTAAGGATTGTAACAGAGTCCATTTCATGTGGTCTCCATCTCATGTTGGCCTCCGAATGCCATGATAGAGCTGATAAGTTAGCCAAAGAATCTGCCTTTAAAGGAGATGTTGAGTGTAACCTTGGATTGTCAATGAGCAATCTGAGAGCAGCAGTACACCGAGAACTTCAACAAGATCTTGTAGATCTGAGGCAAAGTGAAATGGACACCAGTAATTCCATCTATCATCATACTATCATGCAAGAGGAGCCACACATCTATGGTTCATCCAATAAAACCATCTATGGTTCATCCAATAAAACCATCCAATAAAACCCTGAGCCCATTCTGTGCTTCTGTAACCCTTTCCACTACCGTCCACAAGATGGGTATGGGGTGCATAATATATGAACTAAACTAACTAAAAAACTCACAGAGATGCGTTGATAAACATTAATGTTTTATATTTTATTAAAAAATACAGATATAAACTTTGTTTTCAAACGTTGAATGTAACAATATTTCGAGTAAAAGAATCAAGAAATAAGAAATTTATGATTTAAAGTTTTCCTGTAAAGTTGCAATGTTACCTTAGTTGCACTCTATCATATACTGCAGGAAATTAACTTATAAAATTTAAGTCACTTTAATACACAAGACAAAAGTAAAGAAATATGTATGTTAATTACGACGCAAGATCGTCATTATATAATGGAATGTGAAAAAAATCGCGGAATTTAGAGATAACACCATCAATAGTGTCCACGAAATGTGTAAGTACTTCATTCACAATGATGTGCTGCCAGAAATCTTAGCGAAGTATCCAAAATTTGCTTACTGTAGGTAATGCATGCACATGACTGTAAAGCTGCCGCTCAGTTGGGTGGGTGTGGAGCACATGACTGTAAAGCTGCTGCCCAGTTGGGTGGGTGTAGAGCACATGACTGTAAAGCTGCCGCCCAGTTGGGTGGGTGTGGAGCACATGACTGTAAAGCTGCCGCCCAGTTGGGTGGGTGTGGAGCACATGACTGTAAAGCTGCCGCCCAGTTGGGTGGGTGTAGAGCACATGACTGTTAAGCTGCCGCCCAGTTGGGTGGGTGTGGAGCACATGACTGTAAAGCTGCCGCCCAGTTGGGTGGGTGTGGAGCACATGACTGTAAAGCTGCCACCCAGTTGGGTGGGTGTGGAGCACATGACTGTAAAGCTGCCGCCCAGTTGGGTGGGTGTGGAGCACATGACTGTAAAGCTGCTGCCCAGTTGGGTGGGTGTGGAACACATGACTGTAAAGCTGCCGCCCAGTTGGGTGGGTGTGGAGCACATGAGTGTAAAGCTGCCGCCCAGTTGGGTGGGTGTGCAGCACATGACTGTAAAGCTTCCACCCAGTTGGGTGGGTGTGGAGCACATGACTGTAAAGCTGCCGCCCAGTTGGGTGGGTGTGGAGCACATGACTGTAAAGCTGCCGCCCAGTTGGGTGGGTGTGGAGCACATGACCGTAAAGTTGCCGCTCAGTTGGGTGGGTGTGGAGCACATGACTGTAAAGCTGCCGCCCAGTTGGGTGGGTGTGGAGCACATGACTGTAAAGCTGCCGCCCAGTTGAGTGGGTGTGGAACACATGACTGTAAAGCTGCCGCCCAGTTAGGTGGGTGTGGAGCACATGACTGTAAAGCAGCCGCCCAGTTGGGTGGGTGTGGAGCACATGACTGTAAAGCTGCCGCCCAGTTGGGTGGGTGTGGAGTACATGACTGTAAAGCTGCCGCCCAGTTGAGTGGGTGTGGAGCACATGACTGTAAAGCTGCCGCCCAGTTACGAGGGTGTGGAGCACATGACTGTAAAGCTGCCGCCCAGTTGGGTGGGTGTGGAGCACATGACTGTAAAGCTGCCGCCCAGTTGGGTGGGTGTGCAGCAAGACTAGTAACTGTGTGACTCACCATAGATGTAAAGTGCCTTGTATATATATAGTGACTATTGTGAGCCTCTTGTTGAATCACTTGTGACACAAAAGATTATTGATGTGTGTATTTGTGTTGGTGATTAAATATGTATGTATATATGTATACGTATGGGTATGTACATGTATGCATGTGTACATGTATATATACCATTAATAATTTTGTAACTAGCTTCAAAAGAGTGTTATTGGCTTAGCTAAACGAACTAGAGGGTTCAGATGTGCCTCTGTAATCCTTTACACAACCGCCCACGGGATGGGTATGGGGTGCATAATAAAGAAAGGTGTTATACCAACTAGTCAGCTATAAGGGTGATATTTGCCCAGATATGGGCCACAGGCAAGCCCGGCCTGGCCCATTAACCCCCAACTGACACTGTAACCACAGAGAATTTATTTATTTATAGTAATATACATGAAGGTACATTGGGCGTTAACAGAGAATATAGAAATGAAGTTGAATTTAGATTCTTGTAAAGCCACTAGCACGCATAGCGTTTCGGGCAAGTCCTTAAACTAACAGAAAATTTTAAATAAATTGACAGTAAAATTTATAAAAAAATGTTTACATGTACTTTACAGCTTTTCTTTACAGGTACAGATAATTTTACGTAGACTAATTACAGTATAATTGTCAACAAATGTTTACAGGTACATTGAAGAAATTTTGACACAAAAGCAGATTAGAATAATACATAATAATAATAACAATACACAATAAAGAAACAAGGATTACTAGGTACATGAGGACTGGCCACTGTACTGGCATCTGAAAGTTAGTTCAAGTATTTTGCAGTTAGTTTTACTCTACAACCTCAAGATGTATGTAGAACAAATGTATAATACATGTATAACAAATTCATTAAGGAAAATCAATTATCCACTATATAGACTGAAATGTGACACCCTACCTCTGAATCTGGCAACTTTAATTTAGCATGTAAACATTGACTTGCATTCACAATATAGTTATTTATATTTCAATAATATAAAATGGGTTATGAAAATATACACATTGGTATATTATTGCAAAGGTACTATACTATACACACACACACAGACACACACACACATTTAGATTCTTGTAAAGCCACTAGCACGCATAGCGTTTCGGGCAAGTCCTTAAACTAACAGAAAAATAATAAAGAAAGGTGTTATACCAACTAGTCAGCTAGTCAACTTGCAAATGATATTCCATCTTCCAGTACAGACATTAATGACTATCTTTCAGGTAACTATCCACAGTCTCTGTACCTAAAGCCTATTAATTCCACTGACGTCAATGAGATAATCCTTTCCCTTAAAACCAAGTCTGGTGCCCTTGAGGAGATACCAACTTTAATTTACAAAAAAGCCTCCAGATCTTTAGCCCCTGCTATTGCTTTGCTCTTCAACAAGTCACTTGAACTCCAAACCTTCCCAGATATTCTAAAAAAAGCGAGAGTAACGCCTGTCCACAAATGTGGTAATCTCACAGATGTTAACAACTACAGACCTATATCTATCCTGCCAAACTTGTCAAAAAATTTTGAAAAACTAATCTATAAGCAGCTTTACTCATATCTAGCCAAACTCAATATACATAGCCCTTGCCAATATGGCTTCAGACCCAAAAAAAGCACTAACGATGCACTTATTAGTATGCTTAACTCGATTCATACAGCTCTTGATAAAAGTGAGTTCTCTGTTGGGTTGTTTGTGGACCTGCGTAAAGCTTTTGACACTGTCAACCACCAAAACCTTCTTCTTAAATTACATCATTATGGAGTCAGAGGACACTCCCTACAATACCTCAAATCCTACCTTACTGGCAGGCTCCAATATGTTTCTGTGAATAATACAATTTCTCCCACCCTACCCATCAACATTGGTGTTCCCCAGGGCAGCATACTTGGCCCTCTCCTCTTTCTCATCTACATTAATGACCTTCCAAATGCCTCCCAACACCTCAAACCAATTCTATTTGCTGACGACACAACCTTCATTTACTCCAGTCCTGATCCCCTTGCTCTAAATGCCACAGTAAATACTGAGCTAAATAAAGTCCATCTGTGGCTAACTGCCAACAAACTCATCCTTAACATTGACAAAACCTTTTATATTATGTTTGGCAATAAATCCTCTAATCAAATAAATCTCAAAATAAACAATACCCAAATTTGTAACAAATTAGATGGCAAATTCCTTGGCATTCTCATTGACCACAAGCTTAATTTCCAGGGACACATTCTAAACATATCAAAAAAAGTTTCAAAAACTGTGGGCATTCTTTCTAAGATCAGATATTATGTACCACGCCCTGTCCTGGTGACTCTCTATTACTCCCTTATCTATCCATATCTCAACTATGGTATTTGTGCTTGGGGCTCTACTACCCAAAATCACTTACGTCCTCTAATTACTCAACACAAAGCTGCTATTAGGACAATATCCAATTCTGGCCCCAGACACCACTCGGTACCCCTACTTAAATCTCTGAATATGTTAGACATTAAGTCACTGCACATTCTCTCATGTGTATTATACATATATAAAACGCTAAACTATAATGCCAATCCTGATCTCAAAAGCTTCATAGAAGGTTGTATCAGAACCCATGAGCATCACACCAGAAATAAATACAGTTTTGATATTCCTAGAGTACGACTTAATCAAACTAGAAATGCTCTACAAATCAAGGGGCCCAGAATGTGGAATGACCTTCCCAACCATGTTAAAGACTGTACCTCTCTCAACCAGTTTAAGTTAAAAGCGAAGCTATACCTAATAAATTCCCTGTAACCTACCTTACCCTTCTATTGTCAACCAATGTCTGTTTTTTCTTTAAAGAGCGCTGTTTGTCGACATAATTGTATTTGTGCTGCTTTTTCATCTATGTTTTCATTTCTTGTTTTCATTCTACTCATTATGCTCAATTAGTATTAAGCTTGTCATTTAAGTTTATCATGCCCGAAACGCTTTGCGTAATAGTGGCTTTAGGCATTGTATGTACTAGCTATACCTATAAGTTAAACAATCCTTGTAAATATTTATTGTATGTATGTACCTTACCTAAATAAAATTGTATTGTATTGTATTGTATTGTATTAGCCGTGAGCCGATAGGGGGACACACACGATTAGTAAGGTCCGTGGAAATTCGTCAATTTCTCGGAACATTGAAGAAGTATAGAGGCTAGATCATAGTATTTGGCCTCTCGCAGTGTGTAGCTAGCAGGGGCAACATAGCATAGTCATATCACTAGCGATAGTGCGAAGATTTGACGAAGAAACCAAAGTGGAGCTAGTGGCATCACCGGTGCATGTAAGCGTGCGACCTGACCGGGTGGAACGACCCTCCGTGGAACTACCTGATTGTGTTGTTGAGTGGTGGCTGTGATCAGGGGTACAGTAAATTAGTGAACTGTCACACAACGATACAGTGACTGACTCCAGAGCTTTGTGTAGACAGAGAAGAACCGACTTCATCAATCTACTAGCACTTAGTGAATCACCTAGTGGGAGACAACGATGGATAACCATCGTCATCATACATCGTCCTTACTCATCTGGTTGTGTGAGCGGGAGGAGTCTGGTATGTACCCCCTCTCTGGTCAATTAATCAGGTATGGTATTTGTGCTTGGGGCTCTACTACCCAAAATCATTTACGTTCTCTAATTACTCAACACAAAGCTGCTATTAGGACAATATCCAACTCTGGCCCCAGACATCACTCGGTACCCCTACTCAAATCTCTGAATATGTTAGACATTAAGTCACTGCACATTCTCTCATGTGTATTATACATATATAAAACGCTAAACTGTAATGCCAATCCTGACCTCAAGAGCTTCATAGAAGGTTGTAACAGAACCCATGAGCACCACACCAGAAATAAATACAGTTTTGATATTCCTAGAGTACGACTTAATCAAAGTAGAAATGCTGTACAAATCAAGGGACCCAGATTGTGGAATGACCTTCCCAAACATGTTAAAGACTGTACCTCTCTCAACCAGTTTAATATAAAAACGAAGCAATACCTATTAAATTCCCTGTAACCTACCTTACCCCTCTATTGTCAACCAATGTCTGTTTTTTTTAAAGAGCGCTATTTGTCGACAGAATTGTATTTGTGCTGCTTTTTCAGCCATGTTCCCCCTTTTTTATCTCTTTTTTTTTTATTTGTTCTGAACTCATTTTATTCTTTATGCTCAATTAGTATTAAGTTTTAGTCATTTAAGTTTTTCATGCCCGAAACACTTTGCGTAATAGTGGCTTTAGGCATTGTATGTACTAGCCCTATCTATAAATCCATGACTCTTTGTAAAATCTCTTGTATGTATGTACCTTACCTAAATAGACATTTGAATTTGAATTTGAATTTGAATTTGAGGTGTACAGATTGAGGTAAAATATCAAATTCTTGTTCAGAATATCATATATATATTAAAATCTCAGGGTGGCTCATTTAGATATACACGCACGCCCGCCCACGTACGTATGCACGCACACAAACGTACACACTCTAAAACAGACAGACATACACACACACACAAACATTCAGGCAGGGGAAAAGGCATTTACACTTGGGATCAGGGGATAGGACCTTACTATCCCCTCCCCCTCTTAACCCCCCATCTGACCTGACCTGACCTGGTCGCCATCTCCGCCCCCCCACCCCCAGTCCCCCGCATCCCCCCATACACACACACTTCCCCTCCCCACTCTCTCCCCCTCTATACCTCTTTCACTCTCTCTCTCTCTCTCTCTCTCTCTCTCTCTCTCTCTCTCTCTCTCTCTATCTATCTCTCTCTCCCTCCCTCTCTTTCCTTCCCCCTCCCTTTCTGCCCACACACACACACACACACACACACACATACACACACACCTCCCCCTCTCTCCCTCTCCATCTCTCTCCCTCTCTCTCTCCCTCCCGCCTCTCTCTCCATCTCCTCCCCCCCCTCCTCTTCTACTTTCTTCTCACTTCAGTGGAAGGGTCGGATCGCCTGCACCCACCCATTTATCTCTCCCTTTATCACTCCCTGTCTCTCTCTCTTCCTCTCTCTCTTTCTCTCCCTCCCCCATCCCGCTCTGCCCTCCTGATAAATCCTATCACGGCACAACTATAGGAACAGGGGCAAGCATGGCAGCCAGAGGTACCAGGGGAACAGGGAAGAGCCAAGGGGACGAAATGAAGGAAATGTTCGCCCAGTTTCTGGAGGACATCAAAAGTGAGATGCAAGAAATGATGCAGGAAATGAAGAACGAAATAGGCAACCTGAAAAGAGAGCTGACAGCAGCAAAGGAGGAGATTAGAGCCCTCAAAGAGAATGGTATCGAGGCTGAGAATCAGAAAACCATCCAGGGAGAAGGTGGTAATAGTTTTTTGGATGAGAATGCCACAATAAAAGAAACATTTGCAGAAATGCTAAAAAAAAAAAAAAACTCCGAAGTAATGACTGCAGTGATAGAGGTGGCCATGAATGCAGCCACCTCACAGGAGGCGGCACGCTCCACTAGCCAACTGCTGGAAAGGTACAGATCAGTGGTTGCTGTGGGTATTAAAGAGCAGGAAGGCTCTAATAGGATAAAGTGGAATGACAAGGACAAAGCAGCAGTGAATGAAGTGCTAAAGGCACTAGACATGGAAGGGGCTGAGCATAGCATTGAGAAGGTTTTCAGGCTAGGTTGGTACAGCAAAGACCGAGACCGAATGGTAAAGATAGTGTTTGCAAACGAGAGCACAAAGGAGAAGATCCTATCAAGGAAGAGCTCCCTGACAACATGGGAAAATTCAAAAATGTATTCCTCCAGAAAGACATGACAAGGGAGGAGAGAGCCGTGGCGGCAGAAGCAAGGAAAAGGCGCAGGGCGAGAGGGGAAAACCAGGAAGTCACAGCTCCCAACACAACACCCCCAGAGGCGAGGGGGGAACCCACAACCAGCTACCCAGTAACACCAGAAGGGAGGACAACCCCGCCACCCTCCTCTGCATAGAAAACCCCCTACCCCAAACCCTCCCTGCCCCCACTCAAATGTTCAGCCAAATCTCCCTCCCCCCACACCCAATCCCCACCCTTCTACCCCTCTCCTCCTCCCGAGTCCTCCCTCCCCCCCCCCCTTTCCTTCCCGTCCTCCCTCCCCTTTCACCCCATACCCTTCCTGTCCCTCCCCCTTCACTGGATCCCCTGCCCCTCATCCCAGTATCCTTTGGGACCCTGTTGTCCACCTCACAGGTCCTCACACACATGGAACAGCCTCCCCCACCAGCAGAACACTCACCAAGGAGGCGATTTGAGAAGGGACAGAAGAAAGTGAGCCTCAAAGCGATGTACACTAACATAGATGGAATTACAAATAAAGCAAATGAGCTTGGAGAACGGGTACTAGAGGAAAACCCAGACATAATTGGGTCACTGATAGTACTGCTACGACTCTAGATCACATCTGGACCAACATAACCTCTCCGCTTACTTCAGGTATAATCACCGATAGCACTACAGACCATTACCCCACATTTCTCTTAACAAACATTATCAATCCACCTCTTGAGTAAAGGAGTTAAGCTTTAGGCTGCACAATGAAACTGCTTTAAACAATTTTATAACTGCTGCTGATAATGTCAACTGGGAGTCCGAGTTAGGTAACATAGGGGACATCAACCTAGCAGTGCAATCTTTTCTACAAACAACTCTTAGCCTTTATAACACCCACTGTCCTATGCTTACAAAACAAGTCACAAACAAAAGGCTTAACAATCCTTGGCTTACAGAGGGAATACTTAAATCCATTAACAAAAAACACGACCTTGAGAAGAAGTATGGGTTAGGAACCGTCTCCAAAGAATTCTCAAAGAATTACTCGTTATTGCTATCTAAAATAATTAGACGAGCCAAAACTAAATACTATGAAGATAAATTTACCCAAATAAAGAGCAACATTAAAAAAACTTGGAGCACAATTTCACAAATATTGGGATCAAAGAAGATTTTAAATAACAAACCAACACTCCTGTCCAATAACGTTGGTCAGCTTTCAGCCTCTGATTCTGCTATTGAGTTCAATAGGTTCTTCTCTTCCATTGGGTCATCCCTTGCAAATGATATTCCATCTTCCAGTACTGATGTTAATGACTATCTTACAGGTAACTATCCACAGTCTCTGTACCTAAAGCCTACTAATTCCACTGATGTCAATGAGATAATCCTTTCCCTTAAAACCAAGTCTAGTGCCCTCGAAGAGATACCAACTTTAATTTACAAAAAAGCCTCCAGATCTTTAGCCCCTGCTATTGCATTGCTCTTCAACAAGTCACTTGAACTCCAAACTTTTCCAGACATTCTAAAAAAAGCTAGAGTAACCCCTGTCCACAAATGTGGTGATCACACAGATGTTAACAACTACAGACCTATATCAATCCTGCCTAACTTGTCAAAAATATTCGAAAAACTAATCTACAAGCAGCTTTACTCTTTTCTAGCCAAACACAATATACTTAGCTCTTGTCAATATGGCTTCAGACCCCCAAAAAGCACTAACGATGGACAAAATCTGCAGAGTTGATATTGGTCTATAATTGTTGACTTCAGTGAGATTGACACTTTAATGGACTAAGGTTACTCTTGCTTTTTTTTCCTTAGAATATCAGGAAACGTTTGGAGTTCAAATGATTTGTTGTAGCGCAATGAAATTGCTGGAGCTAAAAATCTAGAGGTGTCTTTGAAAATTAGGGTTGGTATGTAAACATATGGTATCTGTGCATGGGGTTCATTCAACCACTGCAAATTACCTGATGCTCATCACCACCCAATAAAAATCTGCTATCAGAACAATAAAATTGTCTTCAAACAACACACAGCCTCTCTGTTTAAATCCATGAACATGCTAAATATACACTCGCTCTACACATTCTCTTGTGCATTGATAGATGTAATAGAACTCACGAGCACCACAACATAAATAAGTATCTGTTTGATATAAATTGACAGTCATGCTAATATAATTGCCAGTAAGGTTTATGTAATTCACAATCATCTTAATATAACTGCCAGTTTGGATAATATAATTGACAGAGGATTATAGGAATCAGGATAATATTATTGGTAATCAAGCTAATATAACTTTGAATCAGGCTTTTTCACCCACAGGGTTATTGATCGATGGAACTGACTACCCGCCAACGCCATAACTGCCAAAATGTGCTGAATTTCAAAATATACCTAGAAAAAATCAAGAAAAATTGGGGTGGGGGTGGGGAAGGGAACCTTCAACAAGCTGCCAGCTTCCCGTTTTTATCGAGGCCACTATAGGGTTAGTAGCCCTCAGGTAAATCGGGTAAAATATTATTCCAAGACAATTACAGCATAACTGATAAAGTTAGGCAAGAGTAATATAAATTTCTGGTAAATTTAGAGTGATGTAAATTTCTGGAGTAATGTAAATTCAAATTTCATATTAACTTGACTGACAGTTATAAATGCCAATCTGCCTTCAATAAACTCTTCGATGAAATATTTATAATCAGGAGTATTATTCATAAATATGCCTAAACAAAAAATATAAAACAGACATCAGTTTGCATATGAATCTGATGAGAAAATTCCCTGATTAACCTACATTTCCCTATCAATCAAATGGTCTCATCTTAAGTACGTCTCAGACTGTCTTCTTCACCAGCACCAATGCTAAATAATATTACAACAATAATGTCCATAACTTAGCTACAGAGTATATTACATTTTAAATAAATTTTCACAGAGAACAAAAACAGAAAGCACATTATTATTTACATAAATATGAAGAAAAACATTTAAAGCTTTGATTTATCTTTGCTAAACTAAAGAGATATTTCTATACTTATAAGCAATTTTGAATTTTCCTATAGTGACAGCTTCTCTAGTTCTTGCTTGGTCATCTAACTTTCATAAAAGAACAATATAATACAATATCTTGATCTTTACCTTTCATGGTGAAGTGTATTTCTCAAACAAAATAGAATTACCTTTAAAGAACATCGAACTGACATTATGACAGCACACTGTTAGATTAAAGTTAAGTTAATATACCTGTATGTGCCTCATTATCCTTCAACATTCTCTTTATTACCTTCCACACTCTTAAGTGTTTAGCCTATTATCTGCATGTATCATTTTGTGCCTCTTCATATCACTAAGACGACTGAATCTCTTCCCACACTCTGGACACTCGTGAGGCTTGTCACCTGAATGCACTAACATGTGCCTTATTATAGTTCCACGTTCTCTAAATTTTTTGCCACACTCGGCACATTGAAAAGGTCTCTAATCCGCATGCACCATCATGTGAGTTTTCATATGTCCATGCTGACTGAATCTCTTCCCACACTCTGGACATTCATGAGGTTTGTCACCTGAATGCACTAACATGTGACGCTTCACATGTGAAGGACTGGTGAATACCTTCGGACACTGGTGAGTCTTCCTCTTCTTTATGACAGGTGCAGTTTGTGTGAAGGTTTTCTCCCCCGGATGTTGGGAGAAGCGTCAAGGCTTGAGTGTTGTTTCATAGAGTTAGACTTGATGTGAGCACTTGGCGGTCAATGGTGGTGCTTTTTCTTTATGATAAGTGCAGTTTGTGTCAAGGTTTTCCCTTAATGCTCATGCTGTACATCACCGGTGGGTGCTGCTAAAATGGCAGCGGTTGTTTACCCTTTCATCACCTAAGCGTTCCAATGTTTTTGTCTAGTTCCACATATCATTTTTCCTACTTCTTATTTTTGTTTATAACTGATCATTTACAATTAACACTTGTATTTATATTCAAGTTTTTCAATCAAAGAATGTACTTGAATTTTTTTTTTTTAAACATAAAGCCACACGATTGTGCTTTTTGAAGGAAATAGCTCTCCCATAGTGGATGCACTACATGCGCAGAGTTGACCAACAGGAGTTTCACATTCACTTTTATATATATATATATATATATATATATATATATATATATATATATATATATATATATATATATATATATATATATATATATATATATATATTGATTCAAAGTAGAATCAATGATTGATTCTACTTTGCTCTGATGAAGGCGAATTAGCCAAAAACGCGTTAAGCAGTTTCTATTTTTCATATGTGGTTATTCTGCATATATATATATATATATATATATATATATATATATATATATATATATATATATATATATATATATATATATATATATATATATATATATATATATATATATATATATATATATATAAAAGTGAATATATATAAAAGTGAATATATATAAAAGTGAATATATATAAAAGTGAATATATATATAAAAGTGAATATATATAAAAGTGAATATATATAAAAGTGAATATATATAAAAGTGAATATATATAAAAGTGAATATATATAAAAGTGAATATATATATATATATATCACTAAGACGACTGAATCTCTTCCCACACTCTGGACACTCGTGAGGCTTGTCACGAGTGTCCAATTTGCTTGTCACAATTTTTCAATTATATATAAAAGTGAATATATATATATATATATATATATATATATATATATATATATATATATATATATATATATATATATATATATATATATATATATATATATATTCACTTTTATATATATATATATATATATATATATATATATATATATATATGCGGAAAATCCACAGAGAAATATGAAATGAGGTGAACGTTTCGGCTTTGTTAAAGCCTTTGTCAACACCAGACTGACTAAGGAGAAGGGAGAAGGGGGAGGATATATAGGCCGACACCTGACCAACCCATCCCTAGGGTTGGTCAGGTGTAATTAACCAAAATCAGGTATAGCTTAGCTTAAAATGGTCAAAGAGGATTAAGCGGTCAGAGAATAAGGATGAATGATTAAAGAAAAGCCTCATGAACACACAATATATGAATATACAATTATAATGAGACATTGTAAGCCTCTCTATCAGAGTTGTTTCTTAAACTGTTGTGCAATATTATAACTTAAAAATGGATCAAGTTTGTACATTCCAGTACTAACATTAAGAAGATTTGGACACTGACTGATTAGAGCAGACTCAATCAAATTCCGTTCCACGAAATCCCCACAATTGGTAATGCTTTTTGCCCCATTCCAGTTAATATTGTGATCGCATAAACTCGTATGTAGATACAATGCATTAGACGTTTGGGCAGTTCTAATACTATAAGCATGTTGTGACAACCGCAATTGTAAGGACTTTCCTGTTTGTCCAAGGTACACAGAATCACAATCATTGCAGGGAATTGAATACACACAACCTGCTGTATCAGGGGAGTTTTTTATTAAATTGGATTTGATCGTACTATTAGTGAACACCAAATTTATATTAAGTTTCTTAAAAATCAGAGACAATTTTTCAAGTCCACTCGCATAAGGTACCACCAATGAGTTAATAATTTTTGGTTTCGCCTTAGGGACGTGATTATAAAACGTACGTTTGGCTTGTACAAACGAGAAATCCAAAAACCTCTTAGGATATTGTAAACTCTTCCCAATTTCATATATTTTAGCAATCTCTTCATCAAAAAACTCAGGGCTGCAAACCCTCAAAGCTCGTAGAAACATTCCTGAAAATACTGCCTGTTTAACTTTACTATGATGATTCGAATAAAAATGAACATACGACCCCACGTTGGTAGGTTTCCTATACACATTAAATTTGAACTTTCTAGCGACTCTATGAATCATAATGTCCAAAAACGGAAGAGTACCATTCTCCTCAGTCTCACAAGTGAATTTTATTGAAGGTACCAAAGAATTGAGTTCATTAAGAAAAACTATCTGGTCTTTGTTGCACGGCCATAAGCACAAAATATCATCAACATACCTATACCAAACCACATTAGCCGGCATAATCCTGGATAAGATTTTTGTTTCAAAGAATTCCATATACAAATTTCTTAAAACTGGGGACAGGGGATTGCCCATCGCCATACCAAATGTTTGTTTGAAAAATTTTCCATTAAAACTAAAATAATTGTCTTTTATACACAATTTAATAAGTTCCAATACTTTATTGGTCTGCAAGCTCAAATTATATTTAGGCAGTTCCTCACGTAGAAATTCTAACAGATCATCAACAGGAACTTTAGTGAATAAAGAGGTTACATCGAAACTTATAAGTTTAAAATCAAAATTTAAATTCAGTGTGGATAGCTTATTAACTAAGTCCACATTGTTTGTCAAGTGTGAGTTGGAAATAGTACCAACTATAGGGGACAAAACTTTGACTAACCACTTAGAGAGTTTATAAGCCGCCGAACCAATTGAACTAATAATCGGCCTTGCCGGATTATATGGCTTATGAGTTTTTATAAGACCATACATGTAAGGAAGAGAGGGGGATCGACTTGTTAGCCTAGATATCAACTCTTTATCGCCTTTACACACAGTTTTAAGAGTTTTGTTAAAATGTGCAATCACTTTTTCAGTAGGATCTCTGTTAACCAATAGATAAGTATCCCTGTCTTCCAAGAGTAACTCCATTTTTCGGACATAGTCATCTTTATTCATAATAACTACTGCATTTGACTTATCAGCCTTGGTAATATGTAATGAACTATCTTTTTTGAGATTTTTGAACGCATGAACAAATCGACTTGGACAATTAGGAACAGAATTGTTAAGTAAAACGCCATACATCATACCTTTGCACACATTAATATCTTCAACTGAGACATTGCTATACTTTTCAAGATTGCTGAAACCTTTGGCAATATCTACATAATTGACTGTTCCGTTAGATGTGGCAAAGCTCAGGCCATATCCTAATGCAGTAATCGTGTCATTATCAAGCTGTCTATCCGAGAGGTTTATAACAAAATCCCGGTTGGAGTGTTTATTCCAGTCACTTTGTTGAATAAGTTTCTTTAATTTGAAATCAAGTTTAGTACTCACCTTTCTGCAGGTAGACCTCAAAGTAGTATAACAGTAATCCATCATACAACGGTTCCACTCAGGCGGAATGGCTTGGAGAAAAGCGTACTTACAGTTATTCACAACTTTAAAACATTCACGAACTTCAAATTTAAGTAAATCGATGTTTTTCATAAGCACTATGCGGGGTATCTCATCAAACGGCTGATCTGACAATTTAAGAACGCTGTTGGGTAATAATGAACGGGGAAGCACTTGTTCACTGAGGCATTTTCGAAGAAAACGAAGACGAATTTTTAAGGAATGAGATTTCACTAAAGCAGAACGAAGTTTAGTAACAAAAGGTTTAAGGGAAGGGTAGAGAGAGGAGAAGGTAAGAAATTGGCACGTGGTATCCATTGATGCAATTGACGATCACAAAACACTGATCATTTTATGCGGAAAATCCACAGAGAAATATGAAATGAGGTGAACGTTTCGGCTTTGTTAAAGCCTTTGTCAACACCAGACTGACTAAGGAGAAGGGAGAAGGGGGAGGATATATAGGCCGACACCTGACCAACCCATCCCTAGGGTTGGTCAGGTGTAATTAACCAAAATCAGGTATAGCTTAGCTTAAAATGGTCAAAGAGGATTAAGCGGTCAGAGAATAAGGGTGAATGATTAAAGAAAAGCCTCATGAACACACAATATATGAATATACAATTATAATGAGACATTGCAAGCCTCTCTATCAGAGTTGTTTCTTAAACTGTTGTGCAATATTATAACTTAAAAATGGATCAAGTTTGTACATTCCAGTACTAACATTAAGAAGATTTGGACACTGACTGATTAGAGCAGACTCAATCAAATTCCGTTCCACGAAATCCCCACAATTGGTAATGCTTTTTGCCCCATTCCACTTAATATTGTGATCGCATAAACTCGTATGTAGATACAATGCATTAGACGTTTGGGCAGTTCTAATACTATAAGCATGTTGTGACAACCGCAATTGTAAGGACTTTCCTGTTTGTCCAAGGTACACAGAATCACAATCATTGCAGGGAATTGAATACACACAACCTGCTGTATCAGGGGAGTTTTTTATTAAATTGGATTTGATCGTACTATTAGTGAACACCAAATTTATATTAAGTTTCTTAAAAATCAGAGACAATTTTTCAAGTCCACTCGCATAAGGTACCACCAATGAGTTAATAATTTTTGGTTTCGCCTTAGGGACGTGATTATAAAACGTACGTTTGGCTTGTACAAACGAGAAATCCAAAAACCTCTTAGGATATTGTAAACTCTTCCCAATTTCATATATTTTAGCAATCTCTTCATCAAAAAACTCAGGGCTGCAAACCCTCAAAGCTCGTAGAAACATTCCTGAAAATACTGCCTGTTTAACTTTACTATGATGATTCGAATAAAAATGAACATACGACCCCACGTTGGTAGGTTTCCTATACACATTAAATTTGAACTTTCTAGCGACTCTATGAATCATAATGTCCAAAAACGGAAGAGTACCATTCTCCTCAGTCTCACAAGTGAATTTTATTGAAGGTACCAAAGAATTGAGTTCATTAAGAAAAACTATCTGGTCTTTGTTGCACGGCCATAAGCACAAAATATCATCAACATACCTATACCAAACCACATTAGCCGGCATAATCCTGGATAAGATTTTTGTTTCAAAGAATTCCATATACAAATTGCTTAAAACTGGGGACAGGGGATTGCCCATCGCCATACCAAATGTTTGTTTGAAAAATTTTCCATTAAAACTAAAATAATTGTCTTTTATACACAATTTAATAAGTTCCAATACTTTATTGGTCTGCAAGCTCAAATTATATTTAGGCAGTTCCTCACGTAGAAATTCTAACAGATCATCAACAGGAACTTTAGTGAATAAAGAGGTTACATCGAAACTTATAAGTTTAAAATCAAAATTTAAATTCAGTGTGGATAGCTTATTAACTAAGTCCACATTGTTTGTCAAGTGTGAGTTGGAAATAGTACCAACTATAGGGGACAAAACTTTGACTAACCACTTAGAGAGTTTATAAGCCGCCGAACCAATTGAACTAATAATCGGCCTTGCCGGATTATATGGCTTATGAGTTTTTATAAGACCATACATGTAAGGAAGAGAGGGGGATCGACTTGTTAGCCTAGATATCAACTCTTTATCGCCTTTACACACAGTTTTAAGAGTTTTGTTAAAATGTGCAATCACTTTTTCAGTAGGATCTCTGTTAACCAATAGATAAGTATCCCTGTCTTCCAAGAGTAACTCCATTTTTCGGACATAGTCATCTTTATTCATAATAACTACTGCATTTGACTTATCAGCCTTGGTAATATGTAATGAACTATCTTTTTTGAGATTTTTGAACGCATGAACAAATCGACTTGGACAATTAGGAACAGAATTGTTAAGTAAAACGCCATACATCATACCTTTGCACACATTAATATCTTCAACTGAGACATTGCTATACTTTTCAAGATTGCTGAAACCTTTGGCAATATCTACATAATTGACTGTTCCGTTAGATGTGGCAAAGCTCAGGCCATATCCTAATGCAGTAATCGTGTCATTATCAAGCTGTCTATCCGAGAGGTTTATAACAAAATCCCGGTTGGAGTGTTTATTCCAGTCACTTTGTTGAATAAGTTTCTTTAATTTGAAATCAAGTTTAGTACTCACCTTTCTGCAGGTAGACCTCAAAGTAGTATAACAGTAATCCATCATACAACGGTTCCACTCAGGCGGAATGGCTTGGAGAAAAGCGTACTTACAGTTATTCACAACTTTAAAACATTCACGAACTTCAAATTTAAGTAAATCGATGTTTTTCATAAGCACTATGCGGGGTATCTCATCAAACGGCTGATCTGACAATTTAAGAACGCTGTTGGGTAATAATGAACGGGGAAGCACTTGTTCACTGAGGCATTTTCGAAGAAAACGAAGACGAATTTTTAAGGAATGAGATTTCACTAAAGCAGAACGAAGTTTAGTAACAAAAGGTTTAAGGGAAGGGTAGAGAGAGGAGAAGGTAAGAAATTGGCACGTGGTATCCATTGATGCAATTGACGATCACAAAACACTGATCATTTTATGCGGAAAATCCACAGAGAAATATGAAATGAGGTGAACGTTTCGGCTTTGTTAAAGCCTTTGTCAACACCAGACTGACTAAGGAGAAGGGAGAAGGGGGAGGATATATAGGCCGACACCTGACCAACCCATCCCTAGGGTTGGTCAGGTGTAATTAACCAAAATCAGGTATAGCTTAGCTTAAAATGGTCAAAGAGGATTAAGCGGTCAGAGAATAAGGGTGAATGATTAAAGAAAAGCCTCATGAACACACAATATATGAATATACAATTATAATGAGACATTGCAAGCCTCTCTATCAGAGTTGTTTCTTAAACTGTTGTGCAATATTATAACTTAAAAATGGATCAAGTTTGTACATTCCAGTACTAACATTAAGAAGATTTGGACACTGACTGATTAGAGCAGACTCAATCAAATTCCGTTCCACGAAATCCCCACAATTGGTAATGCTTTTTGCCCCATTCCACTTAATATTGTGATCGCATAAACTCGTATGTAGATACAATGCATTAGACGTTTGGGCAGTTCTAATACTATAAGCATGTTGTGACAACCGCAATTGTAAGGACTTTCCTGTTTGTCCAAGGTACACAGAATCACAATCATTGCAGGGAATTGAATACACACAACCTGCTGTATCAGGGGAGTTTTTTATTAAATTGGATTTGATCGTACTATTAGTGAACACCAAATTTATATTAAGTTTCTTAAAAATCAGAGACAATTTTTCAAGTCCACTCGCATAAGGTACCACCAATGAGTTAATAATTTTTGGTTTCGCCTTAGGGACGTGATTATAAAACGTACGTTTGGCTTGTACAAACGAGAAATCCAAAAACCTCTTAGGATATTGTAAACTCTTCCCAATTTCATATATTTTAGCAATCTCTTCATCAAAAAACTCAGGGCTGCAAACCCTCAAAGCTCGTAGAAACATTCCTGAAAATACTGCCTGTTTAACTTTACTATGATGATTCGAATAAAAATGAACATACGACCCCACGTTGGTAGGTTTCCTATACACATTAAATTTGAACTTTCTAGCGACTCTATGAATCATAATGTCCAAAAACGGAAGAGTACCATTCTCCTCAGTCTCACAAGTGAATTTTATTGAAGGTACCAAAGAATTGAGTTCATTAAGAAAAACTATCTGGTCTTTGTTGCACGGCCATAAGCACAAAATATCATCAACATACCTATACCAAACCACATTAGCCGGCATAATCCTGGATAAGATTTTTGTTTCAAAGAATTCCATATACAAATTGCTTAAAACTGGGGACAGGGGATTGCCCATCGCCATACCAAATGTTTGTTTGAAAAATTTTCCATTAAAACTAAAATAATTGTCTTTTATACACAATTTAATAAGTTCCAATACTTTATTGGTCTGCAAGCTCAAATTATATTTAGGCAGTTCCTCACGTAGAAATTCTAACAGATCATCAACAGGAACTTTAGTGAATAAAGAGGTTACATCGAAACTTATAAGTTTAAAATCAAAATTTAAATTCAGTGTGGATAGCTTATTAACTAAGTCCACATTGTTTGTCAAGTGTGAGTTGGAAATAGTACCAACTATAGGGGACAAAACTTTGACTAACCACTTAGAGAGTTTATAAGCCGCCGAACCAATTGAACTAATAATCGGCCTTGCCGGATTATATGGCTTATGAGTTTTTATAAGACCATACATGTAAGGAAGAGAGGGGGATCGACTTGTTAGCCTAGATATCAACTCTTTATCGCCTTTACACACAGTTTTAAGAGTTTTGTTAAAATGTGCAATCACTTTTTCAGTAGGATCTCTGTTAACCAATAGATAAGTATCCCTGTCTTCCAAGAGTAACTCCATTTTTCGGACATAGTCATCTTTATTCATAATAACTACTGCATTTGACTTATCAGCCTTGGTAATATGTAATGAACTATCTTTTTTGAGATTTTTGAACGCATGAACAAATCGACTTGGACAATTAGGAACAGAATTGTTAAGTAAAACGCCATACATCATACCTTTGCACACATTAATATCTTCAACTGAGACATTGCTATACTTTTCAAGATTGCTGAAACCTTTGGCAATATCTACATAATTGACTGTTCCGTTAGATGTGGCAAAGCTCAGGCCATATCCTAATGCAGTAATCGTGTCATTATCAAGCTGTCTATCCGAGAGGTTTATAACAAAATCCCGGTTGGAGTGTTTATTCCAGTCACTTTGTTGAATAAGTTTCTTTAATTTGAAATCAAGTTTAGTACTCACCTTTCTGCAGGTAGACCTCAAAGTAGTATAACAGTAATCCATCATACAACGGTTCCACTCAGGCGGAATGGCTTGGAGAAAAGCGTACTTACAGTTATTCACAACTTTAAAACATTCACGAACTTCAAATTTAAGTAAATCGATGTTTTTCATAAGCACTATGCGGGGTATCTCATCAAACGGCTGATCTGACAATTTAAGAACGCTGTTGGGTAATAATGAACGGGGAAGCACTTGTTCACTGAGGCATTTTCGAAGAAAACGAAGACGAATTTTTAAGGAATGAGATTTCACTAAAGCAGAACGAAGTTTAGTAACAAAAGGTTTAAGGGAAGGGTAGAGAGAGGAGAAGGTAAGAAATTGGCACGTGGTATCCATTGATGCAATTGACGATCACAAAACACTGATCATTTTATGCGGAAAATCCACAGAGAAATATGAAATGAGGTGAACGTTTCGGCTTTGTTAAAGCCTTTGTCAACACCAGACTGACTAAGGAGAAGGGAGAAGGGGGAGGATATATAGGCCGACACCTGACCAACCCATCCCTAGGGTTGGTCAGGTGTAATTAACCAAAATCAGGTATAGCTTAGCTTAAAATGGTCAAAGAGGATTAAGCGGTCAGCGAATAAGGATGAAAGATTAAAGAAAAGCCTCATGAACACACAATATATGAATATACAATTATAATGAGACATTGTAAGCCTCTCTATCAGAGTTGTTTCTTAAACTGTTGTGCAATATTATAACTTAAAAATGGATCAAGTTTGTACATTCCAGTACTAACATTAAGAAGATTTGGACACTGACTGATTAGAGCAGACTCAATCAAATTCCGTTCCACGAAATCCCCACAATTGGTAATGCTTTTTGCCCCATTCCACTTAATATTGTGATCGCATAAACTCGTATGAATATACAATGCATTAGACGTTTGGGCAGTTCTAATACTATAAGCATGTTGTGACAACCGCAATTGTAAGGACTTTCCTGTTTGTCCAAGGTACACAGAATCACAATCATTGCAGGGAATTGAATACACACAACCTGCTGTATCAGGGGAGTTTTTTATTAAATTGGATTTGATCGTACTATTAGTGAACACCAAATTTATATTAAGTTTCTTAAAAATCAGAGACAATTTTTCAAGTCCACTCGCATAAGGTACCACCAATGAGTTAATAATTTTTGGTTTCGCCTTAGGGACGTGATTATAAAACGTACGTTTGGCTTGTACAAACGAGAAATCCAAAAACCTCTTAGGATATTGTAAACTCTTCCCAATTTCATATATTTTAGCAATCTCTTCATCAAAAAACTCAGGGCTGCAAACCCTCAAAGCTCGTAGAAACATTCCTGAAAATACTGCCTGTTTAACTTTACTATGATGATTCGAATAAAAATGAACATACGACCCCACGTTGGTAGGTTTCCTATACACATTAAATTTGAACTTTCTAGCGACTCTATGAATCATAATGTCCAAAAACGGAAGAGTACCATTCTCCTCAGTCTCACAAGTGAATTTTATTGAAGGTACCAAAGAATTGAGTTCATTACGAAAAACTATCTGGTCTTTGTTGCACGGCCATAAGCACAAAATATCATCAACATACCTATACCAAACTACATTAGCCGGCATAATCCTGGATAAGATTTTTGTTTCAAAGAATTCCATATACAAATTGCTTAAAACTGGGGACAGGGGATTGCCCATCGCCATACCAAATGTTTGTTTGAAAAATTTTCCATTAAAACTAAAATAATTGTCTTTTATACACAATTTAATAAGTTCCAATACTTTATTGGTCTGCAAGCTCAAATTATATTTAGGCAGTTCCTCACGTAGAAATTCTAACAGATCATCAACAGGAACTTTAGTGAATAAAGAGGTTACATCGAAACTTATAAGTTTAAAATCAAAATTTAAATTCAGTGTGGATAGCTTATTAACTAAGTCCACATTGTTTGTCAAGTGTGAGTTGGAAATAGTACCAACTATAGGGGACAAAACTTTGACTAACCACTTAGAGAGTTTATAAGCCGCCGAACCAATTGAACTAATAATCGGCCTTGCCGGATTATATGGCTTATGAGTTTTTATAAGACCATACATGTAAGGAAGAGAGGGGGATCGACTTGTTAGCCTAGATATCAACTCTTTATCGCCTTTACACACAGTTTTAAGAGTTTTGTTAAAATGTGCAATCACTTTTTCAGTAGGATCTCTGTTAACCAATAGATAAGTATCCCTGTCTTAATTTTGGATTTTCCGCATAAAATGATCAGTGTTTTGTGATCGTCAATTGCATATATATATATATATATATATATATATATATATATATATATATATATATATATATATATATATATATATATATATATATATATATATATATATATATATATATATATATATATATATATATTCACTTTTATATATATATATATATATATATATATATATATATATATATATATATATATATATATATATATATATATATATATATAACAGTTACATGAAATGAAAAAAAAAGATGAGAGAAAATTGTAGGTACAGTATATTAAAGCACATAGGTAGCTAAGATTGATTGCAATGACAGCTTGAATTGTAGTTGACAAAAATTGGTAGGCACAATACAGCAGAAACAATATAAGATTGATTGCAATGACAGCTTGAATGGTAGTTGACAAAAATTGGAAACGCTGACGGGTGGCAACACTGGCGGAAACGCTGGCGGGTGGCACCGGCTCCGACACTGCTGCTGAAAATTCGTGTTAATTGCGTCTCCACTCAACGTTGCATGGCCTAACTACTACCCAGCACGAGTTAAGTGCATGGAGACTTAATATGCCATAACTCACAGTGAACCTCAACAGTAATCAACCAAAATTAACCAATTTTCGCCTGATTTTCTATGACCCTTCTGCCAAGCGTTCCCTATACGCCCATCCCTACTATAATTCACCAAGTATCTACCTTTAGAAACACTACCAAGAATCTATTCGCCGAAAACATGCCCAAACATAACAAGCAAGGTAGGGGTGCCTCTCGCTCTGGATCCATTACTCCTAGAGATCTGAATGAAACACTGGCAATGCTGCAACCCTCGCCGATGTTGGTAAACACAGCATCCGCTCCCCCTCCTCACTCCCCCCCTTCAACTCACCTCGAATCTCTAGCTGTAAAATTCATTCAATCTATGGCTCCCTGTCTAAACTTCAAACCTCTCAGAAGTAACCCATGGCTTCAGAAACTGCACAACCTTGTGAAAATGCAATCTGAAGCTATTTCGGCCCTCCAAGCCACAGTCACCCGACAACAACATACCATAGACCGCCTCCTTGAATCGTCGACGAACAACAACCAAGAAATTCTCAACTTACAAACTGTTGCAAATGGTGCAATGGATCAAATACATAAGATTCAGGCCGAAGAAACCCTCTCAGCTCAAAGTGACCTCCTTCAAAAGCTGGAAAAACAGATCAATCTCCTTCAGATTCACCAGGCGGCTTCCGAAGATGACCAAGAGCAACAACAACTTCATGACTCCCTGATAATTAGCTCTACTGATCTACCTGATGAACAACAAGGTGAGAATTGTTGTAACATAGCCCATACCCTAATTAATTCAAAGATCAGAGTCAATGTTGAAATCAAATCAGCTATTAGGATAGATAAAAACAGCCCCCGTAACAGTAGGAGAATGCTCATCAAACTTGCAAATCCCTCTGCGAAGTTTGACCTCATACAATCAGCTGCTAAGCAAAAAACCAACCTCTATATAAATGAGTGTCTTACAAAGCAGCGTGGATCCCTCCTCTTCAGGCTACGTCAAATTCGCAAACAAAACCCTGGTCTTATCAAGCAGTGCTACACTAGGAATGGTACGATTTTTGCGAAGAAGGAAAGTACAGGAAAAAGATATGAAATAAAATGTGACCAACAACTATACTGGCCTTCTTAAGTGATTGTGGTATATCTGAAAACCTGAACCCGACCAATGCCAGTACTTAAAATAACTCTTTCAGTGCCTGAGCCTAACCTAACTTTGTCTAAGGTGCTGTCTCTGCCTTACCATTTACCTAATGTTCTCTCATTCATATAATTTCCTAAATAATCCATCAAGTCCAAATGCACTTATGCAAGCATCTACCTCAGTTTCATTGTAAAATTTTACTCTTAAATCTAATCTTACCCTATTCCATTTAAATTTTAAATTTAATTGTATTGATCTATGTCATTTATTGAAATCAATTATTGATCTCATTTTTGTTCTTTTAATTAAGTTCATACTAATTATAGGTTAAAACTAAGCAAAATATAATTTATTATCTTTAAGATTATTTTACTTTACAATTATCATTTGTCAAATTTTTTTATATATTCATCTTGACAGTCTCTACTGATTTTTTGTTCTCTCCACCAAACTTGTGTATCCTCCATGGCTATCTAGTGACCTTAATTCTACCTCTAATTGTTTCAATTCTTTTGTTTACTTGCAATTATTGTTGTGTTTTGCCATAATTATTCTCTAATTTTAGCAGACTCAATACTTTGTAAGCTCTTATTGTATTGTTATATTATTATATTGTTGTGTTTTGCTATAATTACTTTCTATTTTACAGCAGATTTAGTTTTCATCTGTTCCTGTAATTGATTATCTTATTGTATCGTGACATTCTTATCTATATGCTTACTGATACTGATCCTGATCGAAATCTTCTGTCCCATATCCACACTAATCAGCACATTGATCATCATTATTGCAGGTACTACACAGCAAATCTTGCAAAAAACAAACTCCTAAATAGCACCTGCTTATCAGTTTACAACCAAAATGTTAGGTCACTTGGTAAACATTTTGATGATATAAATGCACTACTTACAGCACTAGGTACTAAATTATCTTTCATCATTTTAACAGAAACTTGGCTAAGTAATGACTATACCCAACTCTACAATTTAGCTGGTTATAAAGCCATTCATAACTGCAGGCCTAATAAAAAAGGTGGCGGTACAGCAATATATTACAAAGATACCTTCATTTGCAATAGTGTCATTAGTGATAGAGACGACTATTGTGAATATACCTTTGCCAAGTTCTTCAGTAAATCCCTTAAATCCTCCCTGATAATCGGTGCCATCTATAGATTTCCTAATACCAACATAGCTTTATTCTCTGACAATGTAAGGAATCTTATCATAAATAACAATCTCAACAAAAATCACATCATTCTGGGAGGTGATTTCAATACTGACCTGGGTCTTCAAAACAACCCTCAAGTTGACTATTTCCGTAACAGCATGCACTCCTATATGCTAATCCCCACAATCACCAAGCCCACCCGAGTCACTCAAACATCTGCCACTACCCTGGATCACCTATGGACTAATATAACAGCTCCCCTTACATCTGGGGTAATTTATGACAGAACAACTGACCACTATCCTACTTTCCTCATAGCAAACATTGACACATCACCACCAGAAACCAAAAAACTTTCATTCAGGCTACATAGTGAATCAGCTTTAGGCAATCTCTCTAATGCACTTCACAATATTAACTGGGAATCTGAATTTAATAATTCACAGGATATAAACTCATCAGCTAACCTCTTTCTCTCCAAAACTCTAAGCCTCTACAACACTCACTGTCCCTTCCTTACCAAACAAGTAACTGATAAAAGAAAAAATAACCCGTGGCTCACAAGTGGCATAATTAAATCAATCAACAAAAAACATGAATACGAAAAGAAATTTAGGAGTGGCCTAGTTTCAATGGAAGTAGTTAAAAGGTACTCATCAGTGCTTACCAGTATCATAAGAAAAGCAAAACTTTCATATTATGAGACTAGATTCAAAGAAGCAAAAGGCAACATGAAAAGCACATGGAATACCATCTCTAACATCCTGGGAACTAAACAACACTCCCACAACCAGATAACACTCTCTAAGGATGACCTTACACTGTCATCTGACTTAGAAATGGCGAATGAATTTAATAGCTTCTTTTCATCGATTGGTGCTAACCTTGCAAGTAAAATCCCACAGACTCAGACACATATCTCTCAGGCAGCTATCCAAACTCTCTTCTCCTCTCACCAGTCAGCCCGTCAGATGTTGTGTCCATCATACACTCACTAAAAACCAAAGCTGGGAACATCAGTGAAATCCCATCCATTGTATACAAGAGCGCCTCCCATGCCCTTGCACCACCTATAGCTCTGCTGTTCAACAAATCCCTTGAGTGTCATACCTTCCCTGACATCCTTAAAAACGCAAGAGTAACGCCAGTTCATAAAGGAGGTAATCCGTCAGACATAAACAACTACAGACCAATATCGAACCTACCCATACTATCAAAAATATTAGAAAAAATTATCTACAAACAGCTCTACTCCTATCTCGTAAAATTCGACATTCTTAGCCCCTGTCAGTCTGGCTTCCGCTCTCAAAAGAGTACCAACGATGCAATTATTAGTCTCCTTGATATAATTTACTCAGCCCTTGACAAAAATGAGTTTCCAATTGGACTCTTCATTGACCTGAGAAAGGCCTTTGATACTGTTAATCACGATTACCTCTTATGTAAACTCCATCATTATGGAATCCGAGGCCATGCACTGGACTATATCCAATCCTGTCTTAGTGATAGACACCAATGTGTAGCCATCAATAATATAATCTCTCCCATTCTACCAATAACCGTTGGAGTGCCATAGGGCAGCATCTTGGGACCCCTACTATTTCTTATATACATTAATGATCTGCCTAATGTCTCTAACATTCTGAAACCTATTTTGTTTGCTGATGATACTACCCTCATTACTGATGTTAATAGACAACATTAACATCAGTAATAAAAATGATGGTAAGTTTCTTGACCTATTCCTAGACAAGAGACTCAACTTCAGTACCCACATACAACACATAACTAAGAAAGTCTCTAAAACAGTTGGTATACTCTCCAAAATCAGATATTATGTTCCTAACTCTGCTCTCATCTCTCTATATTATGCACTAATCTATCCCTATCTCAACTATGGTATCTGTGCATGGGGTTCAACCACTGCAAACCACCTCAAGTCCATCATCAACCAGCAAAAATCTGCTATCGGAATAATATCAAATTCTGCTTTCAGACAACACACAGCCCCCTTGTTTAACTCCCTAAACATGCTAAACATAATCTCACTCCACAAATTCTCCTGTGTCAACTACATTTACAAAACCCTGTTCTTAAATGCAAATCCTTGTCTGAAACTCTTCCTGGACAGATGTAATAGGACCCATTATCACCACACCAGAAATAAATATCTCTTCGATATCCCCAGAGTTAAACTTAATACGTACTAAGTTGCGTACTAAGTTGAATTATTCAATCGAAGCAAGAGACATTAAGTCAGCTTATAGAGTGGGTGCCAAATCATCTGGTACAAACAACAGAAAGATAAGGGTGAAGTTAGATAGCTGCTCCCGCAAGTCAGACCTTATCACTACTGCAGTCGCTATGAAATCCAAGGTTTATGTGAACGAATGTCTTACCAGATTCAGACAAAATCTCTTATAAAAACTACGTGGAATTTGCAATAGATCCACTGCTATTAAACATTGTTTTGTGCGCGATGGTAAAATAATAGCTAGGAAGACTGACTCTGGAAAAACTTATGTCATAACCACTGAAGCACACCTCACTTCTTTCCTGGATGACTGTGGGATATCAGCTGAATAACCAGAACATAATTTGTAGTCTCACATACAACCAAAGTGTACTTAAGCTCTGCCTTTCCTTTCCAAAGGTGTTTTTTTTTTTTTTTTTTTTTTTTTTGTCATCTTTGCCTGTTTTATACTCTTAATTATTTGTTCTTAGTTAATCCCCTTGTCACTAAACCTAGGGCTTTTTATTACCCTGTTAATTAACCATTACTAAGCTAATTATCTTCAAGATCATTTTTTTTTTATGATTATCATTTTTCTTATTATTTTTTATTTTACATTTATATTGTCAGTCTCTACTGATTTTTGTTTTTTTTATTTTATGTAACTTCTGTGTCCTCCCTGGCTATCTATTGGATCTTTATTTTACTTCTAAATTGTTACTATTTTATTGTATTTGCTTTTATTCTTGTGTTTTGCTTTATCGTGTATCTTGTATCGTGATCCCTCTGCATCCTATGCACACTGATATTGATCCTGATCAAAATCTTCTGTCTCATATCTACACCAACCAGCACATTGATCATCATTATTGCAAGTATTTCACAGCACACCAGGCTAAAAACAAACTTCAAAATAGCACCTGTCTATCAGTTTATAACCAAAATGTTAGATCACTTGGTAAACATTTTAACGATTTAAATGCATTACTCACAGCAATAGGTACTAACCTATCGTTCATTATTTTAACAGAAACTTGGCTAAATAAAGACTATACCCAACTCTACAACTTAGCTGGTTATAAAGCCATTCATAACTGTAGGCCTAATAAAAAAGATGGTGGCACAGCTATATATTACCGAGATACATTTATCTGCAACAGTGTTATTAGTGACAGAGATGACTACTGTGAATATACTTTTGCTCAGTTTACAATTAAATCCCTTAAATCTTCTTTGACTATTGGAGCCATCTATAGATTTCCCAATACTAACATAGCTTCTTTCTCAGACAACCTAAGGAATCTTATTATAAACAACAATCTCAACAAAAACCACTTCATTCTGGGAGGAGATTTTAATATTGACCTGGGTCAACAAAATTGCTCTCAAGTTGACTATTTCCTTAACAGCATGAACTCCTGTATGCTAATCCCCCACAATCACCAAACCTACCCGAGTCACTCAAACATCAGCCACTACCTTGGACCACATATGGACAAACATAACAGCTCCCCTTGTATCTGGTATAATCTACGACAGAACAACTGACCACTATCCTACCTTTCTCATAGCGAACATGGACATAACACCACCAAAAAGCAAGAAACTTTCATTTAGGCTACACAGTGAATCAGCTTTAGACAATCTTACAGAGGCACTTTACAATATTAACTGGGATTCTGAATTCAATAATACCCATGATATAAATTCATTAGCTAACCTCTTCATTTCCAAAACTCTAAGCCTCTACAACATTCATTATCCCCTTCTTACCAAGCAAGCAACTGACAAAAGATTAAACAATCCATGGCTCACAAGTGGCATTCTCAACTCAATCAACAAGAAACATGAATATGAAAAGAAAGTTAGGATTGGCCTAGTTTCAAAGGAAGTAGCTAAAAGGTACTCATTAATGCTTACCAGTATCATAAGAAAGGCAAAACTTGCATATTATGTGAATAGATTCAATGAAGCAAAAGGCAACATGAAAAGCACTTGGAAAACTATCTCTAGTATCCTAGGAACTAAACAACACTCACATAACCAAATAAAACTCTACAAGGATGGGGGTATACCGTCAACTGACTTAGAAATGGCAAATGAATTTAATAGTTTCTTTTCATCGGTTGGTGCTAATCTTGCTAGTAAAATCCCACAGACTCAGACACATATTAACACATATCTCTCAGGCAGCTATCCAAACTCTCTTCTCCTTTCACCAATCAGCCCGGCAGATGTTGTGTCCATCATACATTCTCTAAAAACCAAGGCAGGGAACACCAGTGAAATTCCGTCCATTGTGTACAAGAGAGCCTCCCATGCCCTTGCCCCACCCATAGCACTACTGTTCAACAAATCTATAGAGTATCACACCTTCCCTGATATCCTCAAAAAAGCAAGAGTAACGCCAGTCCATAAAGGAGGCAATCCGGCGGACATAAACAATTATAGTCCAATATCAAATCTACCCATTCTATCACAAATATTTGAAAAAATTATTTACAAACAGCTCTATTCCTACCTCGTAAAATTCGACATACTCAGCCCCTGCCAGTTTGGCTTCCGGTCCCAAAAGAGTACCAATGATGCAATCATTAGTCTCCTTGACATTATCTACTCAGCCCTTGACAAAAATGAGTTTCCGATTGGACTCTTCATTGACCTAAGAAAAGCCTTTGATACTGTTAATCACAACTACCTCTTACTTAAACTCCAGCATTATGGAATCCGAGGCCTTGCCCTTGACTACATCCGATCCTATCTTAGTGACAGACACCAATATGTAACCATCAATGATACAACTTCTTCCACTCTACCAATTACCGTTGGAGTGCCACAGGGCAGCATCTTAGGACCTCTTCTATTTCTTATATATATAAACGATCTGCCTAATGTCTCTAATATTCTCAAACGTATATTGTTTGCTGACGATACTACCCTTATCTACTCAAACCTCAACCCACATACACTAAATAATGTTGTGAATAATGAATTAAAAAAAGTCCACTTATGGATGTCAACGGACAAACTAACATTAAACATCGAAAAGACTTACTACATCTTATTTGGAAGCAAATCATCAAATGCAATTCAGCTACAGATAGACAACATTAACATCAGTAATAAAAATGATGGCAAGTTTCTTGGCCTATTCCTAGACAAGAGACTCAACTTCAGCACCCACGTTCAACACATAACTAAGAAAGTCTCTAAGACAGTTGATATACTCTCCAAAATCAGATATTATGTTCCTAACTCTGCTCTCCTCTCACTATATTATGCACTAATCTACCCATATCTTAATTATGGTATCTGTGCATGGGGGTCTACCACTGCAAACCACCTTAAGCCCATCATCACACAGCAAAAATCTGCTATCAGAATAATAACTAACTCTGCTTTCAGACAACACTCAGCTCCATTGTTTAAATCCCTAAACTTGCTAAATATTAACTCCCTCCACACATTCTCTTGTGTCAACTACATTTACAAAACCCTGTTCTTAAATGCAAACCATGCTCTGAAACTCTCCCTGGACAGATGTAATAGGACCCATTATCACCACACCAGAAATAAATATCTCTTTGATATCCCCAGGGTCAAACTTAATCTGTGTAAACACTCTATGCAAATTAAGGGACCTAGTCTATGGAACTCACTCCCTAGTGAATTGAAAAACTGTAAAACGTTTGCCTTATTTAAAATCAAAACCAAAAAGTACCTAACTTCATCTATTTAGTTTCCTACACTGAGCTTTAAATTTGCTCTGTACCTAGTGTTACCCAATCTCCTAATTTTTATGTAATATCAAACAACCTTATCATTGTGTTCATTGCTGTCTTCTTTTATGTGCTAGCCATATGCTGTATTGTGACTACCAATTTTTTGTCAACTACCATTCAAGCTGTCATTGCAATCAATCTTATATTGTTTCTGCTGTATTGTGCCTACCAATTTGTTGTCAACTACCATTTTAAGCTGTCATTGCAATCAATGATAGCTACCTATGTGCTTTAATATACTGTACCTATAATTTTCTCTCATCTTTTTTTTTTCATTCCATGTAATCTGTTATCATTTTTTTGTCTATAAATTTTGCAAGTATTTACCTCCTTAAAATTTTCTTAGATTAAGGACCTGCCCGAAACGCTGCGCGTGCTAGTGGCTTTACAAGACTGTAATTACCATATTTGTATCCTCACATTCCTTATGTACATTCTTGTATATGCATAAATAAATAAATAAATAAATAAATAAATAATCTGTGTTAACACTCTATGCAAATAAAGGGACCCAGTTTATGGAACTCACTCCCTACTGAATTGAAAAGCTATCCAACTTTTACATCATTCAAAATCAATACTAAAAAGTACCTAATTTCATCTTCATAGTTTTTCACTTTTTGCCTTAAAATTGCACTGTATCTATTGCTACCCAATCTCTCAACCTTTATGTTCCCAATTTGAACATCTTTACCATTGAGATCATTGCTGTTTTCTTATATGTGCTGCCAACCTGTTGTATGGTGTTTATAAATCTTGTTTATCTGTATCTTTTGCTACCCAGTCTCCCAATCTTTATGTACCCATTCTGAACATCTTTACCATTGTGATCATTGCTGTCTTATATGTATAATAAATATATGTTTATTCAGGTAAGGTATATACATACAAGTGATGTTACATTAATGGATTGATATATAGATAGAGCTAGTACATACAATGCCTAAAGCCACTATTACGCAATGCGTTTCGGGCAAGAAAAACATTAATATCTAGAACTTAATACTAATTGAGCATAAAGAATAAAAAGTGTTGAGAACAAATACAAATAAAGATAAAAAAAAAGGGGGAACATGACTGAAAAAAGCAGCACAAATACAATAGGTTGACAAACAGTGTTGATTAAAAAAAAGAAAATAACAGACATGGGTTGACAATAGAGGAGTGAGGTAGGTTACAGGGAATTTATTAGGTAATGTTTAGATTTTATCTTAAACTGGTTGAGAGAGATACAGTCTTTAACATTGTTGGGAAGGTCATTCCACATTCTGGGCCCCTTGATTTGTAGAGCATTTCTAGTTTGATTAAGTCGTACTCTAGGAATATCAAAACTGTATTTATTTCTGGTGTGGTGCTCATGGGTTCTGTTACAACCTTCTATGAAGCTTTTGAGATCAGGATTGGCATTATAGTTTAGCGTTTTATATATGTATAATACACATGAGAGAATGTGCAGTGACTTAATGTCTAACATATTCAGAGATTTGAGTAGGGGTACCGAGTGATGTCTGGGGCCAGAGTTGGATATTGTCCTAATAGCAGCTTTGTGTTGGGTAATTAGAGGACGTAAGTGATTTTGGGTAGTAGAACCCCAAGCACAAATACCATAGTTGAGATATGGATAGATAAGGGAGTAATAGAGAGTCACCAGGGCAGGGCGTGGTACATAATATCTGATCTTAGAAAGAATGCCCACAGTTTTTGAAACTTTTTTTGATATATTTAGAATGTGTCCCTGGAAATTCAGCTTGTGGTCAATGAGAATGCCAAGGAATTTGCCATCTAATTTGTTACAAATTTGGGTATTGTTTATTTTGAGATTTATTTGACTAAAGGATTTATTGCCAAACAGAATATAGAAAGTTTTGTCAATGTTAAGGGTGAGTTTGTTTGCAGTTAGCCAAAGATGGACTTTATTTAGCTCAGTATTTACTGTGGCATTTAGAGCAAGGGGGTCAGGACTGGAGTAAATGAAGGTTGTGTCGTCAGCAAATAGAATTGGTTTGAGGTGTTGGGAGGCATTTGGAAGGTCATTAATGTAGATGAGAAAGAGGAGAGGGCCAAGTATGCTGCCCTGAGGAACACCAATGTTGATGGGTAGGGTGGGAGAAATTGTATTATTCACAGAAACATATTGGAGCCTGTCAGTAAGGTAGGATTCGAGGTATTGTAGGGAGTGTCCTCTGACTCCATAATGATGTAATTTAAGAAGAAGGTTTTGGTGGTTGACAGTATCAAAAGCTTTACGCAGGTCCACAAATAACCCAACAGGGAACTCATATTTATCAAGAGCTGTATGAATCGAGTTAAGCATACTAATAAGTGCATCGTTAGTGCTTTTTTGGGTCTGAAGCCATATTGGCAAGGGCTAAGTATATTGAGTTTGGCTAGATATGAGTAAAGCTGCTTATAGATTAGTTTTTCAAAATTTTTTGACAAGTTTGGCCGGATTGATATAGGTCTGTAGTTGTTAACATCTGTGAGATCACCACATTTGTGGTGATCTCACAGATGATTGATTTGTAATGATTGCATCGTTGGTGCTCTTTTGGGACCGGAAGCCAAACTGGCAGGGGCTGAGTTTGTCGAATCTTACGAGGTAGGAATAGAGCTGTTTGTAAAGAATTTTTTTCAAATATTTTTGATAGAATGGGTAGATTTGATATTGGTCTATAATTGTTTATGTCCGCCGGATTGCCTCCTTTATGGACTGGCGTTACTCTTGCTTTTTTGAGGATATCAGGGAAGGTGTGACACTCTATAGATTTGTTGAACAGTACTGCTATGGGTGGGGCAAGGGCATGGGAGGCTCTCTTGTACACAATGGACGGAATTTCACTGGTGTTCCCTGCCTTGGTTTTTAGAGAGTGTATGATGGACACAACATCTTATTTATTTATTTATTTATTTATTTATTTATTTATTTATGCATATACAAGAATGTACATAAGGAATGTGAGGATACAAATATGGTAATTACAGTCTTGTAAAGCCACTAGCACGCGCAGCGTTTCGGGCAGGTCCTTAATCTAAGAAAATTTTAAGGAGGTAAATACTTGCAAAATTTATAGACAAAAAATGATAACAGATTACATGAAATGAAAAAAAAAAAAGATGAGATAAAATTGTAGGTATAGTATATTAAAGCACATAGGTAGCTAAGATTGATTGCAATGACAGCTTAAAATGGTAGTTGACAACAAATTGGTAGGCACAATACAGCAGAAACAATATAAGATTAATTGCAATGACAGCTTGAATGGTGGTTGACAAAAATTGGTAGTCACAATACAGCATATGGCTAGCACATAAAAGAAGACAGCAATGAACACAATGATAAGGTTGTTTGATATTACATAAAAATTAAGAGATTGGGTAACACTAGGTACAGAGCAAATTTAAAGCTCAGTGTAGGAAACTAAGAAGATGAAGTTAGGTACTTTTTGGTTTTGCTTTTAAATAAGGCAAAAGTTTTACAGTTTTTCAATTCACTAGGGAGTGAGTTCCATAGACTAGGTCCCTTAATTTGCATAGAGTGTTTACACAGATTAAGTTTGACCCTGGGGATATCAAAGAGATATTTATTTCTGGTGTGGTGATAATGGGTCCTATTACATCTGTCCAGGGAGAGTTTCAGAGCATGGTTTGCATCTGCCGGGCTGATTGGTGAAAGGAGAAGATAGTTTGGATAGCTGCCTGAGAGATATGTGTTAATATGTGTCTGAGTCTGTGGGATTTTACTGGCAAGATTAGCACCAACCGATGAAAAGAAAGTATTAAATTCATTTGCCATTTCTAAATCAGTTGACGGTATATCCCCATCCTTGTAGAGTTTTATTTGGTTATGTGAGTGTTGTTTAGTTCCTAGGATACTAGAAATAGTTTTCCAAGTGCTTTTCATGTTGCCTTTTGCTTCATTGAATCTATTCACATAATATGCAAGTTTTGCCTTTCTTATGATACTGGTAAGCATTGATGAGTACCTTTTAGCTACTTCCTTTGAAACTAGGCTAATCCTAACTTTCTTTCATATTCATCCCAGCAAACATTTTCATGTTTTTAAAACATCCTAAAAACGACATTTCATTGTTTTCAGCACGTTTATAATTACGTTTAGAAAAGGTTTTTTGAGAACTTTTATATACAACCTTAGAACGTATATAATTAACATTTCTAAAAACTTTTTTATGATCTTTTAATTACCTACATTAAAGCGTTTAGGGTAAATTAGGGTATAATAATTTTGTAATTCATATCTGAAATAGAAAGGGAGAGAAAGAAAGAAGACATATCTGAGATAGAAATGGACATCCTATATATGTATGTGTAAATTACAAATAAATAGGGTACAAAAAGAGAATTAAAATATTATATTTATTTAATTAAGAATGAGTAATACAACAAAATATATGTAATAGCTCGAAATATATAGACTATATCTATAACAGAATATAAAAGTAAAAATTTAAAAATCTATATATGCAATATGTGAACACAATAGATTTTGTGATCAAGCAGCCTGTGATTCATGTCATGCTGAGATCAGTCTGACGTTATAAGCAGTTATTGTTACTTAAAACTAAAACAAGTAAAATTTTCCGAGTATACATATAACACTATAGTTTTTCTATGACTAATAATAAAAATCTATTAATCAAAAGTTTAGGACTAATTAACTAAAAATAAAAATCTACAAGTGAATGTAAACACAGTCAAGTATAATATTCATGTAGAAAGAGAAAGAAAAAGAGAGAGAAGGAAAGAAAGAGAAAGAAAAAGGGAGAAAGAGAAAGAAAAGAAAAAACAGTCATGTATAATATTCATATTAGCACCATGCAATATAACTTAGATTAAGTAAAAAATCTCAGACATTTTTAAATCAAATGAAATATGAGAGCCAGAGAGAGAGACCCAGAGCCAGAGAGAGAGAGCGAGAGCCAGAGAGAGAGAGCGTGAGCCAGAGAGAGAGTGAGTCAGAGAGAGAGAGAGAGCCAGAGAGTGAGAGAGAGAGCCAGAGAGAGAGAGAGAGAGAGAGAGCCAGAGAGAGAGAGAGAGAGAGCCAGAGAGAGAGAGAGCCAGAGAGAGAGAGAGAGAGCCAGAGAGAGCGAGAGCCAGAGAGAGCGAAAGAGCCAGAGAGAGCGAAAGAGCCAGAGAGAGCGAGAGAGCCAGAGAGAGAGAGACAGAGCCAGAGAGAGAGAGACAGAGCCAGAGAGAGAGAGAGAGAGCCAGAGAGAGAGAGAGAGAGCCAGAGAGAGAGAGAGAGAGCCAGAGAGAGAGAGAGAGAGCCAGAGAGAGAGAGAGCCAGAGAGAGAGAGAGAGAGCCAGAGAGAGAGAGAGCCAGAGAGAGAGAGAGCCAGAGAGAGAGAGAGAGGGAGAGAGAGAGAGGGAGAGAGAGAGAGAAAGAGAGAGAGAGAGAGAGCCAGAGAGAGAGAGAGAGAGAGCCAGAGAGAGAGAGAGAGAGAGCCAGAGAGAGAGAGAGAGAGAGAGCCAGAGAGAGAGAGAGAGAGAGCCAGAGAGAGAGAGAGAGAGCCAGAGAGAGAGAGAGAGAGAGCCAGAGAGAGAGAGAGAGAGCCAGAGAGAGAGAGAGAGCCAGAGAGAGAGAGAGAGAGCCAGAGAGAGAGAGAGCCAGAGAGAGAGAGAGAGAGAGCCAGAGAGAGAGAGAGAGAGCCAGAGAGAGAGAGAGAGCCAGAGAGAGAGAGAGCCAGAGAGAGAGAGAGAGAGCAAGAGAGCCAGAGAGAGAGAGAGAGACAGACAGAGACAGAAAGACACACACACAACAAAAGAGGAGACAGAACAAAATTAAGGCAAGGAGAGAGAAGACAGAACAGAAACAACAGAGAGAGGAGAGAAATGAGAAATCATTGAAGAGAAGGGAAGAGAAACACAAGATAAGAAAAAGATACAAGAAAAATATACAAGATAAAAATGACATAAATGAATACCACAAATATAAAAAGTAAAGGAAGAGAGAAGCTAGAAGAGACAGGAAACGAGAGGTGTTAGAAGAGAGGAGGAAAGGAGAGATTAAAGGACAAGAAAAACAGGAGAGAAACGTAAAAGAAATAAAAAAAGGGACATTTGTGAGGAGAGAAAATAAAGAGACCAGAGAAGACCATATATCAAGAGTGTGAGGATAAAGACTTATATATTTTCTTAGTAGACATCCTCTGGCTCTTGTTGCCCCTCTTGTATACGAATTGTACTTGCAAGTTTTCCCTGAAAAGATATTAACAAAATTAATATTTAATTATTTATTTATATAAATTACACACACACAAACTTATATATATATATATATATATATATATATATATATATATATATAATATATATAGACCAGAGACCAATTATATATATATATATATATATATAATTTCGTAAACCTCACCCTGTAAACATTCATGTTTCTACATGTTAAACAAGCTACGAGGATGAGGGAAGGGGATGTTCCCTCCATGCTGGATATTATATTTACCAGGAAAGAGAAAGATATATTTATCATTCAGTACCTCCCTCCTTTGGTACCTCCCTCCTTTTACCCAAGTGACATGGTCACTTGGGTAAAAGTGACCATGTCTTTTTGGGAATAAAGTATGCAATGCATTATAATCTGGAAGAAAATGAGCTTGAAGCAGTTGAAAAACCTGACTTGTGGAGAGGTCATTATGGGGAACTCAGATATTTCCTTAAGGAATTTGACAAACACTTGCTGTTAGGACATGAAGTAAATGAGATGTATGTCAAGTTTTGTGAAATATATGATAATGGCACAACAAAATTTATACTAAAGCAGAGATGCAGAACTAGAAAAAGGGGAAAAATTGCCCAAACATACAAGCAATACAAAGATGTGAGAAACAACAATAGCAGTAAGGAGAGGGGCAGAAAGACTATGACTTTCGGTCATATTCAACAACACAAATATACATACACACACACACATTATTGGAAAAAATTGGAATTGGAATATTGGAAAAAATAATTAAAACTAAATGGGTAGAACACCTGGAGAGAAATGATATAATTTCAGACAGACAGTATGGTTTTCGATTTGGAAGATCCTGTGTATCGAATTTACTCAGTTTCTATGATCGAGCAACAGATATATTACAGGAAAGAGATGGTTGGGTTGACTGCATCTATCTGGACCTAAAAAAGGCATTCGACAGTTCCACATAGAGAGGTTGTTCTGGAAACTGGAAAATATTGGAGGGGTGACAGGTAAGCTTCTAATATGGATGAAAAATTTTCTGACATAGAAAAATGAGGGCAGTAATCAGAGGCAATGTATCGGACTGGAGAAATGTCACAAGTGGAGTACCACAGGGTTCAGTTCTTGCACCAGTGATGTTTATTGTCTACATAAATGATCTACCAGTTGGTATACAGAATTACATGAACATGTTTGCTGATGATGCTAAGATAATAGGAAGGATAAGAAATTTAGATGATTGTCATGCCCTTCAAGAAAACCTGGATAAAATAAGTATATGGAGCACCACTTGGCAAATGGAATTTAATGTTAATAAATGCCATGTTATGGAATGTGGAACAGGAGAACATAGACCCCACACAACCTATACATTATGTGAGAAATCTTTAAAGAATTCTGATAAAGAAAGAGATCTAGGGGTGGTTCTAGATAGAAAACTATCACCTGAGGACCACATAAAGAATATTGTGCGAGGAGCCTATGCTACGCTTTCTAACTTTAGAATTGCGTTTAAATACATGGATGGTGATATACTAAAGAAATTGTTCATGACTTTTGTTAGGCCAAAGCTAGAATATGCAGTTGTTGTGTGGTGCCCAACAACAGAAGTTGGCCCATATCTTAAGAAGCACATCAACAAACTGGAAAAGGTGCAAAGACATGCTACTAAGTGGCTCCCAGAACTGAAGGGCAAGAGCTACGAGGAGACGTTAGAGGCATTAAATATGCCAAAACTAAAAGACAGAAGAGGTGATATGATCACTACATACAAAATAGTAACAGGAATTGATAAAATCGACAGGGAAGATTTCCTGAGACCTGGAACTTCAAGAACAGGAGGTCATAGATTGAAACTAGCTTAACACAGATGCTAAAGAAATATAAGAAAATTCACTTTCGCAAATAGAGTGGTAGACGGTTGGAACAAGTTAGGTGAGAAGGTGGTGGAGGCCAAGACTGTCAGTAGTTTCAAAGCGTTATATGACAAAGAGTGCTGGGAAGACGGTCTCATCCTTTAACTACACTTAGGTAATTACACACACACATACATATTATATATATATATATATATATATATATATATATATATATATATATATATATATATATATATATATATATATATATCGTACCTAATAGCCAGAACGCACTTCTCAGCCTACTATGCAAGGCCCAATTTGCCTAATAAGACAAGTTTTCCTGAATTAATATATTTTCTCTAATTTTTTTCTTATGAAATGATAAAGCTACCCATTTCATTATGTATGAGGTCAATTTTATTTTATTAGAGTTAAAATTAACGTAGATATATGACCGAACCTAACCATCCCTACCTAACCTACCCTAACCTATCTTTATAGGTTAGGTTCGGTTAGGTAGCCGAAAAAGTTAGGTTAGGTCAGGTTAGGTAGGTTAGGTAGTCGAAAAAACATTAATTCATGAAAACTTGGCTTATTAGGCAAATCGGGCCTTGCATAGTAGGCTGAGAAGTGCGTTCTGGCTACTAGGTACGACATATATATATATATATATATATATATATATATATATATATATATATATATATATATATGTCGTACCTAGTAGCCAGAACGCACTTCTCAGCCTACTATGCAAGGCCCGATTTGCCTAATAAGCCAAGTTTTCATGAATTAATATATTTTCTCTATTTTTTTTCTTATGAAATGATAAAGTTATCCATTTCATTATGTATGAGGTCAATTCTTTTTTTATTGGAGTTAAAATTAATAGAGATATATGACCGAACCTAACCTATCTTTATAGGTTAGGTTAGGTAGCTGAAAATGTTAGGTTAGGTAGTCGAAAAAACATTAATTCAAGAAAACTTGGCTTATTAGGCAAATCGGGCCTTGCATAGTAGGCTGAGATGTGCGTTCTGGCTACTAGGTACGACACATTATATATATATATATATATATATATATATATATATATATATATATATATATATATATATATATATATATATATATATATATATATATGTATATATATGTATATATATATATATATATATATATATATATATATATATGTATATATATATATATATATATATATATATATATATATATATATATATATGTATATATATGTATATATATATATATATATATATATATATATATATATGTATATATATATATATATATATATATATATATATATATATATATATATATATATATATATATATATATGTATATATATGTATATATATATATATATATATATATATATATGTATATATATATATATATATGTATATATATATATATATATATATATATATATATATGTATATATATATATATATATATATATATATATATATATATATATATATATATATATATATATATATATCGGACAATTAGTAAAAAAAAAAAAAAAAAAAAATTAAATTATTTTACCTTGTACCTAGATCCACCAGGCCTGTTTGGTGCCTGTTTCAGTACTTCAGACATCTGGAAGGTCACATCCTCCTCCTCAACTTGTGGATGTGCGTTGATAGATGATTCTGTAAAATTAAGTTATTTATATAATAATAAATTCAGTATAACAATAATATTCTGTAAAATTAAAAGTAATTTATACATCAATCAGATAAAACTCTCCAGAGATGGTGATACACAACATATAAACGACAAGTTTCAGAACAAAATATGCATTTAGGAATAAGGTTTTGTACATGTAGGTAGCACATGAGAAAATAAGTGGAAGGTGATCAAGTTTATATTAACATGTTAATGACTTTGTTAAGGCTTTGCAAGAATGAAAAAATATTAATAATATAATATCACCTACCAATTAATTGTACATCATTTATATGTCAATTATTTGCATTATTATTATTCAATACTAATGATATAAAAATGCATTTTGTAATCTACTATTTATGCAAGTATTGAGCACAGGATCATGAAATAAACTGCAAAATACTGTAATGGATAAACTAATTAATTTTACATTTTCCTATAGCTAAGTCAGTCAGTTCTATTAGCAGCAGAGAACAATTATGCCCAACCTCTATTAAATGAAACAATCTTAAGAGCAAGTGATAGAAATATAATCATTTATGCTTGGGATTATGGAATGGTTCCAAATATGAAAAATATCAAGTTTTTTGGTTAAAATTTTTTAACTTAAAATTTACATTTTTAAGTGAATTTTAAACTTTAAAAAAATTATTTAATTTTTTGGTTACTTACTTAAAATAACATTATATAGTTCTTGTTTTTGTAGAAATGCCAATTTCTTCTTTTGCCCTTCCAGACTGTATAGTGACCACAGGCCGTTTGTTCATATCTTCATTATTCTTCGAACTGTGGTTGCACAATCAGACCCACGTACACTGGTTAAAAGCATCACCTAAAAGCAACAACAAAAATGTAGTACACTGACGAATTTTGAATATATATATATATATATATATATATATATATATATATATATATATATATATATATATATATATATATATATATATATATATATATATATATATATATATATATATTAGTTGATTTTATACCCGCATTAGGTCAGGTGATAATACAATGAAGGTGATAATAAAGCCATTCACAACTGCAGGCCTAATAAAAAAAGGAGGTGGCATAGCAATATCTTACAAAGATACCTTCATCTGCAATAGTCTCATTAGTAATAGAGACGACTATTGTGAATATACCTTTGCCAAGTTCTCCAGTAAATCCCTTAAATCCTCCTTGACTATAAGTGCCATCTATAGATTTCCCAATACCGACATAGCTTCATTCTCAGATAACGTAAGGAATCTTATCATAAATAACAATCTCAACAAAAATCAAACCAACTTAGTGGTTTGTAATGGTGAACAAAACATGCAGATACTTATATATAACCTGTGAATAGAGTGTAATAACACCAAAACTATTTGTTTATTGTTTTATGACCATAATAATTGAATCACTAATATGATTCACTAATATATAATCCTAATAATAATCACTAATATATAATCCATTGAGCATGCTGCATCTCTTTCAGTCTCTTTGCAATTTGAACAAGAGGGTTTTTAATTGATCGAACCATATTCTTAAAGTAAAGTAAATGAGATGTATTCCATATTTTGCAAAATATACGATGAAGGCACACAAACATTCATACCAAAACTGAAGGGCAGGATTTATGAGGAGACATTAGAGGCATTAAATATTCCAAACTAGAAGACAGAAGGAAAAGAGGAGATATGATCACTACGTACAAAACAGTAACAGGAATTGATAAACTTGATAGGGAAGATTTCCCGAGACCTGGAATTTCAAGAACAAGAGGTTATAGATTTAAACGAACTAAACAAAGATGCCGAAGAAATGTAAGACAATTCACTTTTGCAAACAGAATGGTAAACGGTTGGAACATGTTAGGTGAGAAGGTGGTGGAGGCCAAATCCGTCAAAAGTTTCAAAGCATTATATGACAAAGAGTGCTGGGAAAATGGGACACCACGAGTGTAGCTCTCCATCCATCTGATTGATAACCCAAATGAATTTTTCATGGATATGATACCAACATCAAATCATAAATCAGATGTGATCCTATCCCCACTGGATTTTGAAGAAGCCATAGACAGTATGCCTATGCACTCTGCACCAGGCCCTGACTCTTGGAACTCTATATTCATCAAGAACTGTAAAAAACGTTATCGCAGGCCCTTCACATTCTTTGGAGACAAAGCCAAGATACTGGCATTGTCCCTGACATACTAAAAACCGCAGAGATAGCACCGCCCCATAAAGGAGGAAATAAGGCAGAGGCAAAAAACTACAGACCGATAGCACTAACATCGCACATCATAAAAATCTTTGAGAGAATGCTAAGAAGTAAGATCACAAAATACATGGAATCACAGCATCTCCATAACCCCAGACAACATGGTTTCAGAACAGGGCGCTCTTGCCTATCACAGTTGCTGGACCACTCTGACATGGCACTAGATGCCATGGAAGACAAACAAAACGCTTTGACAAAAAAAAGCCTTTGACAAATGTGACCATTGTGTTATTGCACATAAAATGCGTTCAAAAGGAATTACCGGAAAAATAGGCAGATGGATATACAACTTCCTGACTAATAGAACCCAATGTGTAGTAGTCAACAAAATAAAATCTGGACCATCAACCGTAAAGAGCTCAGTCCCCAAGCGTACTGTGCTTGCTCCAATACTTTTTCTCATCCTCATATCGGACATAGACAAGGACACAACCTATAGTACTTGATCATCCTTTGCAGATGACACTAGAATCTTCACGAGAGTAGGCAACATAGAGGACACGGCAAACCTCCAATCAGATGTAAATCAGGTCTTTCTATGGGCTACAGAAAATAACATGGTGATTAACGAACATAAGTTTCAGCTCATGCGCTACGGAAAAAATAAAAAATATAAAAACGGAAACCACTTACAAAACTCAGTCAAATCATAACATTGAACGGAAAAGCAACGTAAAGGATTTGGGTGTACTGATGTCAGAAGGCCTTACATTTAAAGAACACAATAAAGTAGCCGTCACAACTGCAAGAAAAATGACAGGATAGATAACAAGAACTTTTCACACTAGAGATGCTATACCGATGATGATAGTTTTCAAGACGCTAGTGCTCTCTAGAGTGGAATACTGCTGCATAATGAAAGCCCCTTTCAAAGCTGGAGAAATTACTGACCTATACTTATGCATTTATCTTCGGTTTAACACAACAGGCACCAGACACACGCTAGGCATCATACACACTAGGATAAAACAAACATTAGGCCAGAAGTCAGAAAAGAATTCAAAGAATTTTACTGGAAAGGCTTGCTGTTAGGAAAGGAAGTAATTGAGATGAATTAATGCACAGTATGTCAATTTTGTGAAATATATGATAAAGGAACAAAAACATTTATACCAAAACAAAGATGCAGAACTAGGAAACAGGATTTGTTCAACTGAAATTTCAAGACGGACAGAGACCAAAAGACACAAAAATGGAATCAATATACGAAGAGGCCAAACCCCCAAACATACCAGTAATACAAAGAGAAACAACTACACGGCAGTGAGGAGAGAGGCAGAAAGAAATTTTGAAAAAAAGGAACAAACAAATGTAAAGTAGAACAAATCATATTCTATAAATACAGCAACAACCAATTGCAGGTAAAGGATAATATTCAGAGCTTTTAAATGCATGGATGGCGAAATACTCAAGAAATTGTTCACGACTTTTGTTAGACCAAAGTTGGAATATGCAGCGGTTGTATGGTGCCCATATCTTAAGAAGCACATAAACAAACTGGAAAAGGTGCAAAGACATGCTACTAAGTGGCTCCCAGAACTGAAGGACAAGAACTATGAGGAGAGGTTAGAGGCATTAAATATACCAAATATACTACACAAATATATATACTACACATGCACAATAAACTACCCTACACAGGCTGAGTATGGTGTGTACAATAAATTATTAGCTAAAAGATAAGACTGAGTTTGTATAAATGGGGGTTAAGTCAGAGTGGGAAAATGTAAGTGGAGTGCCTAAAAACCCTGTCCTGGGACCTCTGTAATTCATAATATATACAAATAATTTAGACTCAGGTTTGATCAGCAATATTTGAAAATTTCCAGACGATACAAAAGGGATTTTTTTCTGGATTCAGGATTATTTTTTTATGGCTGAAAACAGGTTTTCAGCAATAAAAGAAATACAGTATTGCTGGAACAACCGTCGACATCTTCAAGAGAAAACCTGAACATCTTCAAGAAGTGAAGATGACCTTGAGAAGAAGTATAGGTTGGGAGAAGTATAGGTTAGGAATTGTCTCCAAAGAATTCTCAAAGAATTACTCGTTATTGCTATCCAAGATAATTAGACGAGCCAAAGCTAAATACTACGAAGATAAATTTACCCAAATAAAGAGTACCTTACCTAAAAATATGTATGTACCTTACGTAAATAAACATTTGATTTTGAAGTGCCGGACAAACAAGGCTGTGGTGGATATGTGGGCCTGAGGGGCCTGTCCAAGCAACAGCCTGTTGGACCAAGCTCTCACATGTCAAGCCTGGCCTTGGAAGGGCTTGGTGAGTAGAACAACTACCAGAACCCTATAATGCATGTATCAAGGTGTCCAGGCAGTGAGCACCACATAATGCAGTGCAGTCCTGTAAGAATAAGCACAGTAAGTATGGGCATGGAGGGGGTGCAGCAGTGGCTTGTGAAGGGCTGGAGAGTAAATGGACATGCCCAGGGGTAAAAAGCATTAGGGTAACAGAACATAGCCCATAAAAATAGTAATGACAATGAATGAATAATTATATGAATGCAATAATACTTCATATCTCAATAGGAATACTAAGCAGGATGCAAGACAAGGTACTGGTGTTGATAGTGGTTGGTACAAGTCCTCACATCCCCACAGACACCAGTAACAGCCCTCACCTCCCAACACAGTACCCTTGTAGCGAGTTAATCTTATACTCGCTTCATTATCTTATAGCATAACTAATTAACACTAATTACAGAAGCTACACAGGTGATACTTTGGTGTGAGTTGAGCGCACTGAGCGTCGGTATCGCTACACCCTTGTTCCTTAACAACCCTTTGGACCTTTATTACAGAAAAATAGAATCAATTAATTTAATAAAATATAAAATATAAGTGCTTACTTACGATAATACTATCGGTGGAACACAAAATCTTCTTCTTCTTGATAGTAGGTGCAGTTTGCATGAAGGGTTAGTCCTCGCCATGACTGAACTGACGACAAAATGGCCGATGTGTTGATATGGCGTCAGGTGACGCTGTGACGTCACAGGTGAGGGACGCTTTGCGCATTACTCCCTCGTACTTAAAAAGTACTACAGGTACTTTTTGGTTTTATTTTTGAATATGGCAGAAGTTGGACAGCTTTTCAAATCATTATAAGGGAGTGAGTTCCATAGACTAGGTCCCTTTATTTACATAGAGTGTTTACATAGATTAAGTTTGACTCTGGGGATATCAAAGAGATATTTATGTCTGGTGGGGACGTGGCCATGTGTTCTATTACATCTGTCCAGGAAGAGTTTCAGAACAGGGTTTGCAGTTAGAAAAAGGGCTTTATAAACGTAATTTACACAGGAGAATGTATGGAGTGAATTTGTTTAGCATGTTTAAGGATTTGAACAAGGGAGCTGTGTGTTGTCTGAAGGTAGAGTTATTTATTGTCCTGATAGCAGATTTTTACTGGATGATGATGGGCTTGAGGTAGTTTGCAGAGGTTGAACCCCAAGCACAAACGCCATAAGTATGATAGGGATAGATAAGTGCATAATAGAGTGAGAGGAGAGCAGAGTAGGGTACATAATATCTGATCTTAAACAGTATACCAACTGTTTTAGAAACCTTTTTAGTTATGTGTTGTATATGGGTGCGGAAGTTGAGTCTCTTGTCTAAGTATAGGCTAAGAAACTTTCCATCATTTTTATTGCTAATGTTTACATTATCTATCTGAAGCTGAATTGCATTTGTTGATTTGTTTCCAAATAAGATATAGTAGGTCTTTTCTATGTTTTGTGTGAGGTTTGTTGGTTGACATCCACAAGTAGACTTTTTTTAATTAATTGTTTACAACATTATTTAACAGGAGTGGGTTGGGGTCAGAGTAGATGAGTAGTATCATCAGCCAACAATATAGGTTTAAGTATGTTAGAGACATTAGGGAGATCATTGATGTATATAAGAAACAGGAGGGTCCTAGGATGCTGCTCTGTGGCACCTTTACGGTAATTAAGTGGTAGAGTGGGAGAGGTTATATCATTGATGGCTTCATATTGGTGTCTGTTACTAAGATAGGATCGGATATAGTTTAGGGCAAGGCCACGGATTCCATAATGGTGGAATTTAAGTAAGAGGTAGTTATGGTTAACAGTATCAAAGGCCTTTCTCAGGCCGATGAAGAGTTCAATTGGAAACTCACTTTTGTCAAGGGCTGAGAAGATTAAGTCAAGCAGACTAACAATAGCATCATTGGTACTCTTTTGGGAGCGGAAGCCAAACTGACAGGGACTTAGTATATTGAATTTTACAAGATTGGAGTAGAGCTGTTTGTAAAAAAAAAAAAAATAATTTTGATAATATAGGTAGATTCGATATGGGTCTGTAATTATTTATGTCTGCCGTGTTACCTCCTTTATGAACTGGCGTTACTCTTGCTTTTTTAAGGATATCAGGGAAGGTATGACACTCTAGGGATTTGTTGAACAGCAGTGCTATGGATGGTGCAAGGGCATGGGAGGCACGCCTGTGTACCATCGATGGTATTTCACTAATGTTCCCAGCTTTGGTTTTTAGCGAGTGAATGATGGACACAACATCTGTAGGGCTGACCGGAGAGAGGAGAAGAGAGTTTGGATAGCTGCGTGAAAGATATGTGGTAACATATGTCTGAGTCTCTGGGATTTTTCGGGCAAGGTGAGCACCAAACGATGAAAAGAAGCTATTAAATTCAGTTGCTGTTTCAAGATCTGTTGCAGGTGTATAACCATCCTTGGAGATTTTTATCTTATTATGTGAATGTTGTTTAGCTCCTAGGATGGTAGAGATGGCTCTCCATGTGCTTTTTATGTTGCCTTTTGCTTCTTTGAATCTATTCTCGTAATAGGAACGCTTTGCTCTTATTATACTGGTAAGCACTGATGAATACCTCTTAACTACTTCTTTTCCAACTAGGCCAATCCTAAGTTTTTTTTTCATATTCATGTTTCTTGTCGATTGCTTTAAGTATGCCATTAGTGAGCCAGGGATTATTTAACCTTTTTGCCAGTTACTTGCTTGGTGAGGAGAGGACAATAAGTATTGTAAAGGCTTTAAATTTTGGAAAGAGGCTAGTTAACGAATTATTATCCTGTGTATTGATAAATTTAGATTCCCAGTTTACATTGTGGAGGGCATTTGTGAGATTGCCTATTGCCGCTTCACATTGTAACCTAAAGGTAATTTTCTTGTTACCTGGTGGTGTTATGGCCATGTTCGCTACAAGGAAGGTAGGATAGTGGTCAGTTGTTCTGTCAGTGATTATACTTGATGTAAGAGGAGCTGTTATGTTGGTCCATCAGTGATCCAGGGTAGTCGCAGATGTTTGAGTGACTCGGGTGGGCCTGGTGATTGCGGGGATGAGCATACAGGAATTCATGCTGTTGAGGAAACAGTCTACTTGAGGGTTATTTTGTAGCCCTAGGTCAATATTGAAATCACCTCTGAGAACTATGTGATTTTTGTTGAGATTATTGTTTATGATAAGGTTCCTCAAGTTGTTATTGTATTTGTGTCTAGCTTCAGACACAAGCATGTTACAGTTATGTCTTAAAGAGTTGAGAGCAATTAAGGATGATAAAGAGTCACTTACAACTAATGTATCAAGTTTGGATACTTGTACACATTTCAGTGCAAGGAGCAAGGCAAATAGTTCAGTCTGAAGGGTAGAGGCCCAGTTGTTTATACGGACTCCCCACTCAAAATATAAGTCATATCCTATTGCCAGGACAACTGCACTTCCAGCTGCACCCGTTGGGCGCTGTAGGAAACCTTCAGTGTATATGATTTGAGAGAGAGAATGCTCTGTGGACAGAGCATCAATATGGCTTAAGACGTTGAGCTTTGCCTCAAGACAAAGCTGGGACTGATCTCTAATTTGCTCCTTTGATGGAAAGGGAGGGATTAAAATTGAAAAGGGTGTAATTTCCTACAGTGCAGGAAAGTGCTATTGTTGTCTCTCTTGGTACAAATTATAAATCTGATACTTTCTGAGTTCAGTTCCAATTTTATTTATCTATTTGAAACAATGTTTACATTCAATAAAGAAATTCTGGAGGGCTTCTGTGCAAGGGTTAGGATGAGCTAGCCTAAGCATTTTTATACCAATTTGACAGTTAATTTCAGTAACACGATCAATAACGCTCAGAATATTAAGTTCCTTTCTCATATTAAGTATCTTTGTGGTACGAAGGCACCCAAGGATTATCCTCAAGGCTTCGTTCTGCAATTTTTCAAGCCCTCCAAGCTTTCTTTCAGGATGCCTTAAAGTTAGTTTAGTTCATTTATTATGCACCCCATACCCATCTTGTGGGCGGTAGTGGAAAGGGTTGCAGAGGCACATAATGGGCTCAGGGACTGAACCCAACAATTCATTTAGCTAAGCAAGTTACAATCTTGATGAGCTAGTTACAAAATTCAGTATAAGTCGTCACATCAACAATAGGTTCGAGATCGATCACAAGTACAGTTTCTAAATTAAGCAACTGACATATGTGGAGAGCTAGTGTCACAATTGATATGTTTGTCCTGCACACCGCTCCCCATCCAGTGGGCAGCGGTGGATAGGTTACAATCACTTAGTTACTACTTACAGTTAGCAAACTGGGGATATTTGGCTAAAATTTCTGGTACCAGATCATTTTGAATGAAATATTGACACATCGTTGGTACATTGGTTATAGAATTGTCTCTGAATTCACTATCACATAGTGACGAAGGGGTGTGCAAATAATTTTGTTGACAGTTAACATTTGGTCAGGTCTACATCGGCAGATAATGAGAATTCCCAGAAATACTTGTAACCGAGTCTAAGCCGAGCAGTAGTAACATCTAGAAGTCTGCTGATTTTATTGGATGAACCATAGATGTGTGGCTCCTTTTGCATAATAGTATTGAACGAAAGTTAATCTCCCCAAACACTTTCGCGTTTTGGGCAAGTTACCCCTCCACTCTCTCCATTTTTGTTTGGACATTCCCAGGTAGTGCGCGGAAATACTGAAAAGTGTATACTCTTTTCAACTTTGTCACCTTAATTCTCGTCCTATGTCTTTCATTTTGGTATCAATGCGTTCGCAATAGAATTCCCAACAGAACTATGTGCATATAATGTCAAAGACAGCAGCGCGCTCCACCCGCCGACAAGATGAATGTAGGCCAAGGGTACCAGAAAAAGAAAGCTGAGCCACCCTCAGGCAACTCTCATTACATTAGAGAGCGTGATAATACTGAAAAGTGTATACCCTTTTCAACTTTGTTACCTCAATTCTCATCCTAGTTTTTTCAATTTGGCATCAATGTGTTCGCAATAGAATTCTCTACAGGACTAAAGGCATATAAACTCCAAAAGCCCGGCTTACCATCCGCAACAAACAGAGTAAGCGAGAGTGTGTTACCAGGGAGCGCACAAGAGCGATAAAATGTATACACTCTTTTCATTTTGGTCACCCCAATTGTCATCCTAGGTCTTTCATTTTGGTATCAATGTGTTAGCAATAGAATTATCTACAGGTTTAAATGCATATAAACTCCAAAAGCAAGGTGTACCATCCGCACAAAACAGAGAAAGTGAGAGAAAGTAACCCGGGAGCACTCTAGTGCAATGTAATGTGAACACTCTTTTCACTTTGGTTACCTCAATTCTCGTCATATGTCTTTCATTTTGGTATCAATGTGTTCGCAATTGTATCTGCTGGCATTTTACCCTTTGCTTGGATCTGAAGGGTTTTAGGCTCACCACGATGCAATCTGATAGTACCACACGTGTATATACCTATCTTCAAGCAGCAATTCACTCATTCAAACCGACTTATAATAGTTATCCATATATAAATGGTAATCTTTGTTCTACCTGTTAACCTGTCATATGAAGAAAGATTGTCAAAGCTTATATTACATTCTCTAGAAAAGCAAAGAATTAGGAGTGACATATGGTAGAGGTGCACAATGGGATGAATGGACATAACAAAGGGGACATTAATGGGGTATTAAAAGTAGCAACACAAGACAGAACTCGAAACAAAGTGTAAAAATTGGAAAAATTTAGATTTAGGAAAGAACTGCATGGGTAAATGCACTGGGTTTGTACCTTAAGGTTCATGTATGCAATATTACAGAGTTCCAGTTAACTCCCATGCATGCAATTAATTTATGTTATGTTTATGTTTTTTATGTTAAAATGTTTTTGTTGATTTGTTTGTATATTTTCATAAGTAAAGCATGCTTACCGTCTTATTCCAAGTTTTATGATAACTTTACAAGGTTTAAAACATAAAGTTCAATATATATTCTGGTTTTCACACAGGAATTATACGTTAATATAACATCATAATAACGTAATGATGTCGTGTAAATAACGTTATACTGACGTCATATAAATGTTATATTTATGTTATAAGAACGTAAATTGGATAGCTTTACAGAAAGTAAACAAAAAAAACTAAATGTTGACTGAAAATTATTTATTCTTAAATATAAAGCATGAAAACATTATAATACCATAGCATTCACTATTATTTTTAAATTTTTACATAAATCTTAAAAAACTGTGTCTCAAGAATATATGTTTTTAGTTATATCCTTTGGTTTTAAGAACATCAGATATACGTATTTATGTCAAAAGTTACAGTATTACCTTTGTGGAACCATTTAAAAACGTCCACAAACGTTCTGTGTTTGCTGGGATGTTTCTTGTTGATTGAGTTGAGAATGCCACTTGTGAGCCATGGATTGTTTAATCTTTTGTCAGTTACTTGCTTGGTAAGAAGGGGACAATGAAGGTTGTAGAGGCTTAGAGTTTTGGAGAGGAAGAGCTAATGAATTTATATCATGGGTATTATTGAATTCAGAATCCCAGTTAATATTGTGAAGTGCCTCTGTAAGATTGTCTAAAGCTGATTCACTGTGTAGCCTAAATGAAAGTTTCTTGCTTTTTGGTGGTGTTATGTCCATGTTCGCTATGAGAAAGGTAGGATAGTGGTCAGTTGTTCTGTCGTAGATTATACCAGATACAAGGGGAGCTGTTATGTTTGTCCATATGTGGTCCAAGGTAGTGGCTGATGTTTGAGTGACTCGGGTAGGTTTGGTGATTGTGGGGATTAGCATACAGGAGCTCATGCTGTTAAGGAAATAGTCAACTTAAGAGCAATTTTGTTGACCCAGGTCAATATTAAAGTCTCCTCCCAGAATGATGTGGTTTTTGTTGAGATTGTTGTTTATAATAAGATTCCTTAGGTTGTCTGAGAAAGAAGCTATGTTAGTATTGGGAAATCTATAGATGGCTCCAATAGTCAAAGAGGATTTAAGGGATTTAATTGTAAACTGAGCAAAAGTATATTCACAGTAGTCATCTCTGTCACTAATAACACTGTTGCAGATAAATGTATCTCGGTAATATATAGCTGTGCCACCACCTTTTTTATTAGGCCTACAGTTATGAATGGCTTTATAACCAGCTAAGTTGTAGAGTTGGGTATAGTCTTTATTTAGCCAAGTTTCTGTTAAAATAATGAACGATAGGTTAGTACCTATTGCTGTGAGTAAGGCACTTAAATCGTCAAAATGTTTACCAAGTGATCTAACATTTTGGTTATAAACTGATAGACAGGTGCTATTTTGGAGTTTGTTTTTAGCCTGGTGTGCTGTGAAATACTTGCAATAATGATGATCAATGTGCTGGTTGGTGTAGATATGAGACAGAAGATTTTGATCAGGATCAATATCAGTGTGCATAGAGATGCAGAGGGATCACGATACAAGATACACGATAAAGCAAAACACAAGAATAGCAATAGTAAGCAAATACAATAAAATAGTAACAATTTAGAAGTAAAATAAAGATCCAATAGATAGCCAGGGAGGACACAGAAGTTACATAAAATAAAAAACAAAAAATCAGTAGAGACTGACAATATAAATGTAAAATAAAAAATAATAAGAAAAATAATAATCATAAAAAAAATGATCTTGAAGATAATTAGCTTAGTAATGGTTAATTAACAGGGTAATAGAAAGCCCTAGGTTTAGTGACAAGGGGATTAACTAAGAACAAATAATTAAGAGTATAAAACAGGCAAAGATGACAAAAAAAAACAAATCTGAAAAAGTATCTTTTTATAAAGAAATTAGGCGAAAATAAAGAGCTGATGACGCCAAATCAAGGTCAGCCTAACCTAACATATCATATTTATTCATTACTAACGTATTGCCAGGAAGCTTTGTGAAGCTTGTGTAGCTTGTGGTAGCTTGCGATAATTAGACGGACCCGTGTGTTATGTTTACGATGGCGGGCGGCGTCCTTACCAAGCCGGGATTATGTCCACAACATCACTAAACTCCATTTAATAACTATATGCCTGTTAAGAAGAAGATTTTAATTATTAATTGCATTATATTGTCGTTTTAATCGTGAACACGTACACATATGTGAAACGTCCAAAGCTGGTGTACAAAGTGGTAAAAATATTAGTGTGCGATGTTGTCAATGTACAAAGTGTCTAAACTGCCACTTTTATACAACTACAAATATCTTCGATTTTACTTAAAAAATATTTGTCTCATAAAGGTTTTATATAATGCTTCCATTTCTGTCTTTCTTCTGACTAATAAAACAACTGTCTCTAAGACAGTTGGTATACTCTCCGAAATCAGATATTATGTTCCTAACTCTGCTCTCCTCTCACAATATTATGCACTAATCTACCCCTATCTTAATTATGGTATCTGTGCATGGGGGTCTACCACTGCAAACCACCTTAAGCCCATCATCACACAGCAAAAATCTGCTATCAGAATTAATAACTAACTCTGCTTTCAGACAACACTCAGCTCCCTTATTTAAATCTCTAAACTTGCTAAATATTAACTCCCTCCACACATTCTCTTGTGTCAACTACATTTACAAAACCCTGTTCTTAAATGCAAACCATGCTCTGAAACTCTCCCTGGACAGATGTAATAGGACCCATTATCACCACACCAGAAATAAATATCTCTTTGATATCCCCAGGGTCAAACTTAATCTGTGTAAACACTCTATGCAAATTAAGGGACCTAGTCTATGGAACTCACTCCCTAGTGAATTGAAAAACTGTAAAACTTTTGCCTTATTTAAAAGCAAAACCAAAAAGTACCTAACTTCATCTAATTAGTTTCCTACACTGAGCTTTAAATTTGCTCTGTACCTAGTGGTACCCAATCTCCTAATTTTTATGTAATATCAAACCTTATCATTGTGTTCATTGCTGTCTTCTTTTATGTGCTAGCCATATGCTGTATTGTGACTACCAATTTTTGTCAACTACCATTCAAGCTGTCATTGCAATCAATCTTATATTGTTTCTGCTGTATTGTGCCTACCAATTTGTTGTCAACTACCATTTTAAGCTGTCATTGCAATCAATCATAGCTACCTATGTGCTTTAATATACTGTACCTATAATTTTCTCTCATCTTTTTTTTTTTTTTTTCATTCCATGTAATCTGTTATCATTTTTTTGTCTATAAATATTGCAAGTATTTACCTCCTTAAAATTTTCTTAGATTAAGGACCTGCCCGAAACGCTGCGCGTGCTAGTGGCTTTACAAGACTGTAATTACCATAATTGTATCCTCACATTCCTTATGTACATTCTTGTATATGCATAAATAAATAAATAAATAAATAAATAAATAATTTAATTTATCAAAATGTTTTCAACCATATATTTATTTATTTATTTATTTATGCATATACAAGAATGTACATAAGGAATGTGAGGATACAATTATGGTAATTACAGTCTTGTAAAGCCACTAGCACGCGCAGCGTTTCGGGCAGGTCCTTAATCTAAGAAAATTTTAAGGAGGTAAATACTTGCAAAATTTAAAGACAAAAAAAATGATAACAGATTACATGGAATGAAAAAAAAAAAGATGAGAGAAAATTATAGGTACAGTATATTAAAGCACATAGGTAGCTATGATTGATTGCAATGACAGCTTAAAATGGTAGTTGACAACAAATTGGTAGGCACAATACAGCAGAAACAATATAAGATTGATTGCAATGACAGCTTGAATGGTAGTTGACAAAAATTGGTAGTCACAATACAGCATATGGCTAGCACATAAAAGAAGACAGCAATGAACACAATGATAAGGTTGTTTGATATTACATAAAAATTAGGAGATTAGGTACCAATAGGTACAGAGCAAATTTAAAGCTCAGTGTAGGAAACTAAATAGATGAAGTTAGGTACTTTTTGGTTTTGCTTTTAAATAAGGCAAAAGTTTTACAGTTTTTCAATTCACTAGGGAGTGAGTTCCATAGACTAGGTCCCTTAATTTGCATAGAGTGTTTACACAGATTAAGTTTGACCCTGGGGATATCAAAGAGATATTTATTTCTGGTGTGGTGATAATGGGTCCTATTACATCTGTCCAGGGAGAGTTTCAGAGCATGGTTTGCATTTAAGAACAGGGTTTTGTAAATGTAGTTGACACAAGAGAATGTGTGGAGGGAGTTAATATTTAGCAAGTTTAGAGATTTAAACAAGGGAGCTGAGTGTTGTCTGAAAGCAGAGTTAGTTATTATTCTGATAGCAGATTTTTGCTGTGTGATGATGGGCTTAAGGTGGTTTGCAGTGGTAGACCCCCATGCACAGATACCATAATTAAGATAGGGGTAGATTAGTGCATAATATAGTGAGAGGAGAGCAGAGTTAGGAACATAATATCTGATTTTGGAGAGTATACCAACTGTCTTAGAGACTTTCTTAGTTATGTGTTGAATGTGGGTACTGAAGTTGAGTCTCTTGTCTAGGAATAGGCCAAGAAACTTGCCATCATTTTTATTACTGATGTTAATGTTGTCTATCTGTAGCTGAATTGCATTTGATGATTTGCTTCCAAATAAGATGTAGTAAGTCTTTTCGATGTTTAATGTTAGTTTGTTCGTTGACATCCATAAGTGGACTTTTTTTAATTCATTATTCACAACATTATTTAGTGTATGTGGGTTGAGGTTTGAGTAGATAAGGGTAGTATCGTCAGCAAACAATATAGGTTTGAGAATATTAGAGACATTAGGCAGATCGTTTATATATATAAGAAATAGAAGAGGTCCTAAGATGCTGCCCTGTGGCACTCCAACGGTAATTGGTAGAGTGGAAGAAGTTGTATCATTGATGGTTACATATTGGTGTCTGTCACTAAGATAGGATCGGATGTAGTCAAGGGCAAGGCCTCGGATTCCATAATGCTGGAGTTTAAGTAAGAGGTAGTTGTGATTAACAGTATCAAAGGCTTTTCTTAGGTCAATGAAGAGTCCAATCGGAAACTCATTTTTGTCAAGGGCTGAGTAGATAATGTCAAGGAGACTAATGATTGCATCATTGGTACTCTTTTGGGACCGGAAGCCAAACTGGCAGGGGCTGAGTATGTCGAATTTTACGAGGTAGGAATAGAGCTGTTTGTAAATAATTTTTTCAAATATTTTTGATAGAATGGGTAGATTTGATATTGGTCTATAATTGTTTATGTCCGCCGGATTGCCTCCTTTATGGACTGGCGTTACTCTTGCTTTTTTGAGGATATCAGGGAAGGTGTGACACTCTATAGATTTGTTGAACAGTAGTGCTATGGGTGGGGCAAGGGCATGGGAGGCTCTCTTGTACACAATGGACGGAATTTCACTGGTGTTCCCTGCCTTGGTTTTTAGAGAGTGTATGATGGACACAACATCTGCCGGGCTGATTGGTGAAAGGAGAAGAGAGTTTGGATAGCTGCCTGAGAGATATGTGTTAATATGTGTCTGAGTCTGTGGGATTTTACTGGCAAGATTAGCACCAACCGATGAAAAGAAACTATTAAATTCATTTGCCATTTCTAAATCAGTTGACGGTATATCCCCATCCTTGTAGAGTTTTATTTGGTTATGTGAGTGTTGTTTAGTTCCTAGGATACTAGAGATAGTTTTCCAAGTGTTTTTCATGTTGCCTTTTGCTTCATTGAATCTATTCACATAATATGCAAGTTTTGCCTTTCTTATGATACTGGTAAGCATTGATGAGTACCTTTTAGCTACTTCCCTTGAAACTAGGCCAATCCTAACTTTCCTTTCATATTCATGTTTCTTGTTGATTGAGTTGAGAATGCCATTTGTGAGCCATGGATTGTTTAATCTTTTGTCAGTTACTTGCTTTGTAAGAAGGGGACAATGAAGGTTGTAGAGGCTTAGAGTTTTGGAGAGGAAGAGGTTAGCTAATGAATTTATATCATGGGTATTATTGAATTCAGAATCCCAGTTAATATTGTGAAGTGCCTCTGTAAGATTGTCTAAAGCTGATTCACCGTGTAGCCTAAATGAAAATTTCTTGCTTTTTGGTGGTGTTATGTCCATGTTCGCTATGAGAAAGGTAGGATAGTGGTCAGTTGTTCTGTCGTAGATTATACCAGATACAAGGGGAGCTGTTATGTTTGTCCATATGTGGTCCAAGGTAGTGGCTGATGTTTGAGTGACTCGGGTAGGTTTGGTGATAGTGGGGATTAGCATACAGGAGTTCATGCTGTTAAGGAAATAGTCAACTTGAGAGCAGTTTTGTTGACCCAGGTCAATATTAAAGTCTCCTCCCAGAATGATGTGGTTTTTGTTGAGATTGTTGTTTATAATAAGATTCCTTAGGTTGTCTGAGAAAGAAGCTATGTTAGTATTAGGAAATCTATAGATGGCTCCAATAGTCAAAGAGGATTTAAGGGATTTAATTGTAAACTGAGCAAAAGTATATTCACAGTAGTCATCTCTGTCACTAATAACACTGTTGCAGATAAATGTATCTCGGTAATATATAGCTGTGCCACCACCTTTTTTATTAGGCCTACAGTTATGAATGGCTTTATAACCAGCTAAGTTGTAGAGTTGGGTATAGTCTTTATTTAGCCAAGTTTCTGTTAAAATAATGAACGATAGGTTAGTACCTAGTGCTGTGAGTAGTGCATTTAAATCGTCAAAATGTTTACCAAGTGATCTAACATTTTGATTATAAACTGATAGATAGGTGCTATTTTGGAGTTTGTTTTTAGCCTGGTGTGCTGTGAAATACTTACAATAATGATGATCAATGTGCTGGTTGGTATAGATATGAGACAGAAGATTTTGATCAGGATCAATATCAGTGTGCATAGAGATGCAGAGGGATCACGATACAAGATACACGATAAAGCAAAACATAAGAATAAGAGCAGATACAATAAAATAGTAACAATTTAGAAGTAAAATAAAGATCCAATAGATAGCCAGGGAGGACACAGAAGTTACATAAAATAAAACACAAAAAATCAGTAGAGACTGACAATATAAATGTAAAATAAAAAATAATAAGAAAAATAATAATCATAAAAAAATGATCTTGAAGATAATTAGCTTAGTAATGGTTAATTAACAGGGTAATAAAAAGCCCTAGGTTTAGTGACAAGGGGATTAACTAAGAACAAATAATTAAGAGTATAAAACAGGCAAAGATGACAAAAAAAAATAAAGTAAAAATTAAAATAAAAATAAAAATAAACACCTTTGGAAAGGAAAGGCAGAGCTTAAGTACACTTTGGTTGTATGTGAGACTACAAATTATGTTCTGGTTATTCAGCTGATATCCCACAGTCATCCAGGAAAGAAGTGAGGTGTGCTTCAGTGGTTATGACATAAGTTTTTCCAGAGTCAGTCTTCCTAGCTATTATTTTACCATCGCGCACAAAACAATGTTTAATAGCAGTGGATCTATTGCGAATTCCACGTAGTTTAAATAAGAGATTTTGTCTGAATCTGGTAAGACATTCGTTCACATAAACCTTGGATTTCCTAGCGACTGCAGCAGTGATAAGGTCTGACTTGCGGGAGCAGCTATCCAACTTCACGCGTATCCTTCTGTTGTTTGCACCAGATGATTTGGTACCCACTCTATAAGCTGACTTAATGTCTCTTGCTTCGATTGAATAATTCAACTTAGTACGTAATTCCTGGATCACGATGGCAGTACAGTCTTCTCTGTCAGTTTCATGGGGAAAATCCTGTGATGAGATGATGACAGAATCAAGGAGCTTAAGTTGGTCTGATTCGTCTTGGGTTGCAGTTTGTTGCTGTTGTAGGGAGTTAAAGTGGTTCTCTAACTTTTGTAACATCTCTTCTTGCTTCTTAGAGGTTTCTGCTGGTTTAAAGTTAGTAACCGAGATCCGAAGAGAGCTTAATTCATGTTCGAGGTGGCCGACTCTGGCAGACAGATCTTGGTTAGCCTTGTGCATTGCCAAAGCATCACTCTGAAGCTTCATTATCAGATCCGACTGCTCTCGGATTATAGACTTTTGGTCATCATGTATTTGAGTCAATAATCTGAGCCATGGATTATCAGCGGGACGCTTAAAGTCAGTACATGGGGAGGCAGCTCGTTTAAGTTGCTCCATATGGTTACATAACTGTTGTAAGGCTCGAGTCAGTGACGACGCTTCAATCAGCTGGGAAGGTTTGTTATTGTTGATGCAGGGAGGGTCGGTACTCCCCCCGGTAGCCCCTAAGGGGGAGACAGCCGCATTATTCCTGTTGCTAGCTTGGCTGGTTGGGTTCATCCTGATAGGTGTGCTATCATTCTTTACGGCCTTGCCGAGCTTAGAATTGTTTAGCATGGTAGCAGCAGAGATGTATACAGCAGATGGGGTAGACTTGTTGATATGGCAGCAGCAAACGTCAGGTTAGCTTCCTCCAGGGAGCAACACTAATGAGGTCGAGATGAGGTAGTAGGTTAGGTTTTGTCGAATATTTCGGTCACATTTAGGTCACTGGGTACTTAGCTGCCTTCTGGGGTTGTTACATCATGTTAGGGATGTTGTGGGCTCAAGGAGCAGCTGATAAAGTTGGAGGGGGAGCAGGGTCGTCAGGAGCGGATGAGCGTTCGATGCGTGACGTTCGATGCTTATATCTATGTCATATATCATATATCGACATATATCTATATCATATATCTATATCTATGTTTTCATTTCTTGTTTTCATTCTACTCATTATGCTCAATTAGTATTAAGCTTGTCATTTAAGTTTATCATGCCCGAAACGCTTTGCGTAATAGTGGCTTTAGGCATTGTATGTACTAGCTCTACCGATAAGTCAACCAATCCTTGTAAAAATTTATTGTATGTATGTACCTTACCTAAATAAAATTGTATTGTATTGTATATTTTTTCGGCGTTCGACTATTCCAACATGGGTGACCATTTTGGGAACGCGATATTTGGGTTGACCCAACTGATACTTGGGTCAGGTCCATTATGGTTCGGAGCACATCCACTATGGGAGAGCTGTTTCCTTCAAAAAGTTTAATCGTGTAGCATTATGTTTAAATAAACAATTCCAAGTACATTCTTTGATTGATAAACATGAGGATAAATACAAGTGTTAATTGTAAATGACTAGATATAAACAAAAATAAGGAAGGAAAGATGATATGTGGAACCAGACAAAAACATTGGAACGCTTAGGTGATGAGAGGTAAACAACCGCCACCATTTTAGCAGCACCACCCGGTGATGTCCAGCACGAGCATTAAGGGAAAACCTTGACACAAACTGCACCTATCATAAAGAAGAAGCACCACCATTGACCGCCAAGTGCTCACATCAAGTCTAACTCTAAGAAACAACACTCAAGGCTTGACGCTTCTCCCAACATCTGTGGGAGAAAACCTTCACACAAACAGTCACAAACAGTTAGCAGTCTCCGTGGCGTAGTGGTAAGACACTCGCCTGGCGTTCCGCGAGCGCTATGTCATGGGTGCGTATCCTGGCCGGGGAGGATTTACTGGGCGCAATTCCTTAACTGTAGTCCCTGTTTAACGCAACAGGAAAATGTGTACTTGGATGAAAAAACGATTCTTCGCGGCAGGGGATCGTATTCCAGGGACCATAGGATTAAGGACTTGCCCGAAACGCTACGCGTACTAGTGGCTGTACAAGAATGTAACAACTCTTGTATATATATCTAAAAAAAAAAAAAAAAAAAAAAAAAACTGCACCTGTCATAAAGAAGATGAAGACTCACCAGTGTCCACAGTGTCCGAAGGTATTCACCCGTCCTTCACATGTGAAGCGTCACATGTTAGTGCATTCAGGGGATAAACCTCATGAATGTCCAGAGTGTGGGAAGAGATTCGGTCGTCTTGGAAGTATGAAGACTCACAGGATGGTGCATGTGGATCAGAGACCTTTTCAATGTGCCGAGTGTGGTAAAAAATTTAGAGAACGTGGAGCTATAATAAAGCACATGTTAGTGCATTCAGGTGACAAACCGCATGAGTGTCAAGAGTGTGGGAAGGGATTCAGTCGCCTTGAATATATGAAGACTGACATGTTAGTGCATTCAGGTGACAAACCTCACGAGTGTCCAGAGTGTGGGAAGAGATTCAGTCGTCTTGGACATATGAAGACTCACAGGATGGTGCATGTGGATCAGAGACCTTTTCAATGTGCCGAGTGTGGCAAAAAATTTAGAGAACGTGGAACTATAATAAGGCACATGTTAGTGCATTCAGGTGACAAACGTCACGAGTGTCCAGAGTGTGGGAAGAGATTCTGTCACCGTGGACATATGAAGACTCACATGTTAGTGCATTCAGGTGACAAACCTCACGAGTGTCCAGAGTGTGGGAAGAGATTCAGTCGTCTTGGACATATGAAGACTCACAGGATGGTGCATGTGGATCAGAGACCTTTTCAATGTGCCGAGTGTGGCAAAAAATTTAGAGAACGTGGAACTGTAATAAGGCACATGTTAGTGCATTCAGGTGACAAACCGCATGAGTGTCAAGAGTGTGGGAAGAGATTCAGTCACCTTGAATATATGAAGACTCACATGTTAGTGCATTCAGGTGACAAACCTCACGAGTGTCCAGAGTGTGGGAAGAGATTCAGTCGTCTTGGACATATGAAGACTCACAGGATGGTGCATGTGGATCAGAGACCTTTTCAATGTGCCGAGTGTGGCAAAAAATTTAGAGAACGTGGGGATATAATAAGGCACATGTTAGTGCATTCAGGTGACAAACCTCATGATTGTCCAGAGTGTTGGAAGAGATTCAGTCAAGGTGGAAGTATGAAGACTCACATGTTAGTGCATTCAGGTGAGAAAGCTTATGAATGTCCAGAGTGTGGGAAGAGAGTCAGTCGTCTTGGAAATATGAAGACTCGCATGCTGGTGCATTCAGGTGACAAGCCTCACGAGTGTCCAGAGTGTGGGAAGAGATTCAGTCGTCGTGGTAATATGAAGAGGCACAAAATGATACATGCAGATAATAGGCTAAACACTTAAGAGTGTGGAAGGTAATTAAGAGAATGTTGAAGGATAATGAGGCACATACAGGTATCTTAACTTTAATCTAACAGTGTGCTATCACAATGTCAGTTGGATGTTCTTCAAAGGTAATTCTATTTTGTTTGAGAAATATACTTCACCATGAACGGTAAAGATCAAGATATTTTATTAAATTGTTCTTTTATGAAAGTTAGATGACCAAGCAAGAACTAGAGAAGCTGTCACTATAGGAAAATTCAAAATTGCTTATAAGTATAGAAATATCTCTTTAGTTTAGCAAAGATAAATCAAAGCTTTAAATGTTTTTCTTCATATTTATGTAAATAATAATGTGCTTTCTGCTTTTGTTCTCTGTGAAAATTTATTTAAAATGTAATATACTCTGTAGCTAAGTTATGGACATTATTGTTGTAATATTATTTAGCATTGGTGCTGGTGAAGAAGACAGTCTGAGACGTACTTAAGATGAGACCATTTGATTGATAGGGAAATGTAGGTTAATCAGGGAATTTTCTCATCAGATTCATATGCAAACTGATGTCTATTTTATATTTTTTGTTTAGGCATATTTATGAATAATACTCTTGATTATAAATATTTCACCGAAGAGTTTATTGAAGGCAGATTGGCATTTATAACTGTCAGTCAAGTTAATATGAAATTTAAATTTATATTACTCTAGAAATTTACATCACTCTAAATTTAACAGAAATTTATATTACTCTAGCCTAACTTTATCAGTTATGCAGTAATAATCTTGGAATAATATTTTACCCGATTTACCTGAGGGCCACTAACCCTAGTGGCCTCGATAAAAACGGGAAGCTGGCAGCTTGTTGAAGGTTCCCTCCCCCCCCCCCCCCAATTTTCCTTGATTTTTTCCAGGTATATTTTGAAATTCAGCACATTTAGGCAGTTATGGCATTGGCGGGTAGTCAGTTCCTTCGATCAATAACACTGTGGGTGAAAAAGCCTGATTCAAAGTTATATTTGCTTGATTAGCAATAATATTACAGTATCCTGATTCGTATAATCCTCTGTCAATTATATTATCCAAACTGGCAATTATATTAATTAAGATGATTGTGAATTACATAAACCTTACTGGCAATTATATTAGCATGACTGTCAATTTATATCAAACAGATATTTATTTATGTTGTGGTGCTTGTGGGTTCTATTACATCTATCAATTGTGAGTTTCAGATCAGGCTTAGCATTTAGGAACAAGGTTTTGTACATGTAAATAGCACAAGAGAATGTGTAGAGCGAGTGTATATTTAGCATGTTCATGGATTTAAACAGAGAGGCTGTGTGTTGTTTGAAGACAATTTTATTGTTCTGATAGCAGATTTTTATTGGGTGGTGATGAGCATCAGGTAATTTGCAGTGGTTGAATGAACCCCATGCACAGATACCATATGTTCACATACCAACCTTAATTTTCAAAGAAACCTCTAGATTTTTAGCTCCAGCCATTTCATTGCTCTACAACAAATCATTTGAACTCCAAATCTTTCCTGATATTCTAAGGGAAAAAAAAAGCAAGAGTAACCTTAGTCCATTAAAGTGTCAATCTCACAGAAGTCAACAATTATAGACCAATATCAACTCTGCAGATTTTGTCTAAAATATTTTAAAGAGTTAATCTACAAGCAGCCTTAATCCTATTTCTATTTAGCAAAACAAAATTTACTTAGTTCTTGCCATAATGGTTTCAGGCCCAAAAAGGGACCAATCATGCACCGATTAGTATGATTAACTTTATATATGCAGCTCTTGGAAGAAATGAGTACCCTTGTTCATTTATTTGTTGACCTACATTAAGACTTTTTTACACTGTTAACACATTAACTTTCTTAAATTACAACATTACGGAGTAAGAGGTTAATCCCTCCAATACCTACAGTCTTACCTTAGTGACAGGCTCCAGTATGTCTCTGTGAATGATTCCAATTCACCCACTCTACCTATTAACACTGGTGTTACACTGGGCAGTATTCTTCACCCTCTCGTCTTTCTCATCTCCCCCTCCCTTTCCAGCCCGTTGCCATCATGAGGGGGCTTGGTTGGCGGATGCTAGAGTGTGATGCTCCATGGGACAGTGTCCTCTGTCCTTTTGAAGCCTAATGCTCTTGCTGCCATCTTCACTAATTGTGCTGAATGCTTTTTCCTATTAAGTTTAATTTTTCCTTCCCAATTCTCCTGTTTAATTGCTATTTCCTTGTGACGTTTTGCAATTCTTGATTATTCTTTCAGATGTTTTCTTCTGTTTAGACACCGGGTTTTTGGGGAGGCACACCCTCTCACCCGTAAAACTGTGGTACTCGGCATTGTCGAGCAAGAGGACACCTTTATTGTCAATCTTTTCCTTCATTGCTGAGCCCAATTATATCGTGCTGAGCTTCCATTATATCTTGACGGACTGATGATTCCTGTGGTTGCGATTGTAGGGCGTATATCTACAGTGCACCCCTGGGGGGTGGGGGCCTTTGTCTTGTTGGGTGTCCTATCCTCTAATTGTGGCTCCATAGTGGGTATGGGGCCTTGTTTGTTGATGAAATGTTTACTCATTCATTTACATGCTGATATCTGACCCTCTTTTTAACTTCTAAGACGTGAGGGGTGGGAGACCAGGCCCCCCAAGTCGAACTGTGATGGAAAGCTGGGCTCTGTAGCCCACACTACATTGGTCCCAGATCAGGCAGCTCCTGACTCTCCCTGCTTGATAGGGTTCTGGGAGCTCTTCTATATTAATACCCATCCTGTGGGTGGTGGTGGACCCCATGCCTTTCCTGTGGGTGGTAGTGGACCCCATACCTATCCTGTTGATGGTAGTGGACCCCATACCCATACTGTGAGTGATGGTGGACCCCATACCCATTCTGTGAGTGATGGTGGACCCCATACCTATCCTGTTGGTGGTATTGGAACCCATACCCATCCTGTGGGTGGTGGTGAACCCCAAACCCATCCTGTGGGTGGTGGTGATGGACACCATACCCATCCTGTGGGTAGTGGTGGTGGACCAAATACCCATCCTGTGGGTGGTAGTGGACCCAATACCCATCCTGTGAGTGGCGGTGGACCCCATACCCATCTTCTGGGTGGTGGTGGATCCCATACCCATCCTGTGGGTGGTAGTGGACAATATACCCATCCTGTGGGTGGTAGTGGACCCCATACCCATCCTGTGGACCCCATACCCATTCTGTGGGCAGTATTGGACCCCATACCCATCCTGTGGGCAGTATTGGACCCCATACCCATCCTTTGGGTGGTAGTGGACCCCAGACCCATCTCGTGGGTGGTAGTGGACCCCATACCAATCCTGCGGGTGGTAGTGAACCCCATATCAATCCTGTGGGTGGTAGTGGACCCCATATCCATCCTGTGGGTGGTAGTGGACCCCATAACAATCCTGTGGGTGGTAGTGGACACCATACCCATCCTGTGGGTGGTGGTGGTCCCCATACCCACCTTAACAAGTGGTAGTGGACCCTATATCCATTCTACATCGTCATCGCTTCTAAATCAACAACAAAAAACATACCCATCCTACAGTGATAGTAGACACCGTTCTATCCTGTTTGCAGTAGTTTACCCCATAGACATTTTCTGTAACATCGTTTTCTGTGGACGTTCCTACAATACAATAGATTTACAATTTATAGATTTTTAAAAGCCAAACTTGTGTACTCATCTAATTGTCCTTGCGGGGTTTGAGCTGTGGCTCTTTGGTCCCGCCTCTCAACTGTCAATCAACTAGTGTACAGGTTCCTGAGCCTACTGGGCTCTGTCATATGTACATTATAAAGGCAATCCGGCGGAGGCAATCCGCCGGAGGCAATCCGACGGACATAAACAATTATAGACCAATATCAAATCTACCCATTCTATCAAAAATATTTGAAAAAATTATTTACAAACAGCTCTATTCCTACCTCGTAAAATTCGACATACTCAGCCCCTGCCAGTTTGGCTTCCGGTCCCAAAAGAGCACCAACGATGCAATCATTAGTCTCCTTGACATTATCTACTCAGCCCTTGACAAAAATGAGTTTCCGATTGGACTCTTCATTGACCTAAGAAAAGCCTTTGATACTGTTAATCACAACTACCTCTTACTTAAACTCCAGCATTATGGAATCCGAGGCCTTGCCCTTGACTACATCCGATCCTATCTTAGTGACAGACACCAATATGTAACCATCAATGATACAACTTCTTCCACTCTACCACCCCCTCCCCGCTCAGCTCGTTGTCGCCGTGTGGGGGCTTCGTGGGCGGCTGCCGGAGTGTGATGCTCCTTAGGACAGTCCTCTGTCCTTTTCTAGCCTTGTGCTCCTGCTGCCGTCCTCTCCAATTCTGCTGGGCACCTTTTCCTTCTGTTTCGTTTTTCTCCCCCCTCTTCTCCTATCTGCTTGCCGTTTCCTGCCGACCTTTTGCTCGTTCTGGTTCTTCCATGGACTTCTTCTATTTTGACGCCCGGGTGCTTGAGGAGGCATACTCATGCACCCATAGAACTGCAGTACCCGACGTCGAGAGCGAGGGGAACCTTTTATTGTCAATCCCCACTTCGTCACTGAACCCGATCTCGACGGACTGTCGGTTTCTTAAGGTGGCGTTTGTGGGGCGTATACTCCCGACGCACCCCTAGGAGGCCCCGACAAGATCGGCGATAGCTTCTTGTTGGGTGTCCTGCCTCTAATTGTGGCTCCGTGGTGGGTGTGGGGGCACATTCGTGAGTGAATTCTTCTTTTCGTCAAGATGATAACCCCTGTTTCGGCTGCTTCTGGCTTACCTTCTCAGGCTCGTGGGGTGGGCGACCAAGCCCCCGAGTCGGTCCGTATTGGAAGACCGGGCTCTGTAGCCTCCGCTGCATTGGGCCCCGACCTTGCTCCTCCTTTGGCCTCTCTGACTCCTTCCCCTGGCTCCCCTCCCTCCTCTGTGGTTGGGTCGAGCCCCAAGCCCCCAGTGGTGACTACCTCGTCCCCTGGCGCAGCTCCTTCTCTTGTTGTAACTACTGCGCCTTTTAACCCCTCTCTCTATGGGGGTTCTCACCGCTGTCCTCGTCACGGCCGCCCTCGCTCGATTCCTTCCAGTTCTGCTACCTATCAAGCCTTGTTTGGTCCTGCTTCGTGGGCCAAATATTTTGATCTCCTCCCTCTTGATTCTGCGCCTCCTGACGATTTCTCCCTTCATCGACATCTCATTGATTCCGTGGATGCCTCCATTACTTTCAACCCCACTCGTCTCGGTACACGTGTCGTTGCTGCTCCTTCTCAGGATGCTGCTTCCCGCTTGGCTGCCTTATCCTGCCTTGGCGAGACCCCCGTTCGGGTCTCGAAGAACGCTCAGTTGAATGCCAGTGTTAGCACTATTTTGCTCCCGCCCCATGTTGCAACCGGTGTTCGGGACCTGCGCGACTGCCACGACGATATTTGACATATCCTCGCTGCCCAGGGCCATTCTATTCTCCAGGTGGACACGTTTACTCGTCCCCCTCGTGGTAGTCGCCGTCAACCCCTCCGGGTTGTGAAGATTACCTTTGATGGTAGGACCCTTCCACCCTCTGTCATTCTTGCTGGTGCCAGGTGCTCTGTCCAGGAGTACATTCCTTCTCCTCGGCTCTGCAACAAGTGCTGGAGGTTTGGGCATGGTGCCCTCCGCTGCTCCGGGACTGTCTCTCTCTGTCCTTTGTGTGGTGGCGAAGGTCACTCTAAGTCAGAGTGCACTTCTCCACAGGCTCGTTGCCTCAACTGCGGTGAGGCCCATCCTACCTTCTCCCGTGCGTTTGTCCATTACAAGCTTGAGGCAGCCGTCCTCAACCTGAAGCACCGGGAGCGTTTATCTTTTCCTGAGGCGAGGCGCCAGGTTCGCCGGCTTCGAGGTTATTACGCCAATTTCCTCGAACTCCAACTTCTGATTTCGCGGTTTTCGCCCCTTTGTGTCTGTCTCCAGGAGCCAATGCTTGGTGCTCGTCCTGGTCGTTTTCGTGGCTATTCCTTTCTCTCCCCCCCCCCCCCAGCCATTGCTGGGGCTTCTAATTCTTCTGCTCTCTTGATTCGGGCTGATGTTTCCTTTGTTCCTTTACTTTTTCCTTCGCCTCTCCATTGTTCTGCTGCTCGTATCTTTGTGGGGAAATGGTACACAGTTTGTTCCATTTATCTCCCCCCGAGTGTCCCGCTCTCTCTTCCTGATTTGAAACACCTCCTGGACTCCTTGCCGGAGCCTGTGCTCCTGCTGGGTGACTTCAATTGTCGTCATTCTCTTTGGGGTGACGTTCTGACGAATACCCGGGGTCGCCTCCTTGAGTCGTTTCTCCTCTCTTCTTCCCTGTCTCTTCTGAATTCTGGTGAGCCCACTTATTTGGACTCTCGGACTCGCACCCTTTCTTGTCTTGATCTTTCTCTCTGCTCTTCTTCTCTTTACTTAGATTTCACGTGGCAGGTTCTTGATGACCTCCATGGAAGTGATCATTTCCCCATCCTTGTTTCCTTTTTCTCTTTTCGCCCTTCCCTCTCTTTCCCTAGGTGGCAGTTTGCTAAGGCAGACTGGACCCTATTTACCCTCAGTGCTGCTCTCCCTGACCTCTCCCTTCTGCCTCTCTCTCGCGCTCTCCTCCTTTTTCATGACACTGTCTTCAACGCTGCCCTCCGCTCTATTCCTCGCTCTTCCTCTCGGGGTCCACGGAAGTGCGTTCCCTGGTGGAATGCGGACTGTGCTCGGGCTGTCCGCTGTAAGCGTGCAGCCTGGAAGAGGCACCGCCGTAGGCAGTCGACCGATTCTTTTCTTTTCTTTCGGAAAGCGAGTGCGGTGGCCCGTTGGGCCATCCGTACGGCTAAACGTGAATGTTGGGCATCTTATGTCTCAACAATTACGTCCGAGACCCCTCTGGCCCGGATCTGGAAGCGTATCCGCAAGATAGCGGGTAAGTTCATTCCCGATGTTTCACCGGTCCTTCACCTCCATAATACTCTTGTGGCGGACCCGTTGCAGGTCGCTTCCGAACTGGGTTCCCACTTTTCTTCTGTTAGCTCTGGTCTTCATCTTCCCCAATCTTTCCTTCTTCGTAAACCTGTCTTTGAGTCTCGTCCTTTAGATTTCTGCACTCATCTTCAGCTTCCCTATAATGATCCCTTCTCTCTCTCTGAACTTCGTTCTGCCCTGGCCCTCTGCGGTTCTACGGCGGCGGGCTCCGATGGTATTCATTATGAGATGCTTCGCCATCTCCCTCCGAGCACGTCTCAGTATTTACTGAGTCTGTATAATCGGATCTGGAAGTCGTCGTCAGTCCCTGAGGACTGGCTCGATGCCGTTGTCCTCCCTGTTCGCAAACCGGGGTCTCTGGGTACTTCCCCTAAGGACTTTCGCCCTATTGCTCTCAAGTTGTGTCTGCAAACTCTTTGAACGTATGGTTCACGTTCGTCTGATGTGGTTCCTGGAACACCATCACCTCCTCTCCCCTTCTCAATTTGGTTTCCGCAAGTGCCGCAGCACGACAGATGTCCTGGTGAACTTGGAGGTCTATATTCGTACTGCTTTTGCTGCGAAGACCTCCGTTGTTGCCGTCCTTTTTGACCTAGAAAAGGCTTACGACACCACTTGGCGTTATCATATCCTATCTCAACTTCATTCTTTTGGCCTTCGTGGTCATCTCCCTCTCTTTCTCCGCAGCTTCCTCTCTCGCCGTTCCTTTCGGGTGCGCCTTGGTACCGCTCTCTCTCCCTCTTTTCAGCAATACGAAGGTGTGCCCCAGGGTAGTGTTCTGAGCACTACTCTTTTTCTTGTTGCCCTCAATGGTCTTCTTTCCTTTCTTCCTTTTGGTGTCTTCTCCGCTCTCTATGTCGATGATCTTACCTTTTGTTGTCAGGGTGATGATTTGCCTCTCCTTTAACGCCGGCTTCAACTTGCAATTGATGCCGTGTCGTCTTGGGCCACAGGTCATGGCTTCAAGTTCTCTACTTCTAAGACTTGTGCCATGACTTTTACGCAGAAACGGGTTGTTCTTCGTCCCTCTTTGTCACTTTATGGTCATCCCCTTGAATACAAAGATTCCGCGAAGCTTTTGGGGTTATTCCTTGATACTCGTTTGTCTTGGTCTCCCCATATCTCTTACCTCCGTGTTGAATGCTCTAAGGCCCTTACCCTCCTTCGGGTCTTGTCCCATACTTCTTGGGGGGCAGATAGGCGCACTCTCCTTGCTTTACATTCCTCTCTCGTCCTGTCTAAGCTCGATTATGGTTGCCCTGCTTACTCGTCTGCTTCTCCTTCTACTCTTCGCCGTCTTGATGCTTTGCACCATACTGGGTTGCGCCTCAGTTCTGGTGCCTTTCGTTCGACTCCCATCCTTAGCTTATATGTTGACACTGGCTTCCTGTCTCTCCAGGACCGCCGTGAACGCTACTGTCTTCGCTATCTTGCGCGGTCCTTGCAACATCCTTCCTCTCGCCTCTGTCGTGCTTTAACTTTTACCCCTCCTGCGGTTCCTGTTCCTCTTCACCACCTCCCTCTTTCTGTCCGGTTATCTCGCCTACAGGATTCTCTCTCCGTTCGTATTTCTGATGTTTCTCCTCGTGTTGTTCCTTCTTTGCCCCCGTGGAGGGTCCCTCTTCCACGGTTTTGTACTTCCTTGACCCGTATCACTAAAGCTTTTACCCCTCCTACGGTTCTAAAACGCCTTTTCCTCGAGCACTTTTCTTCTCACTCCCGCTCCGTTTCTGTCTTCACCGATGGGTCTAAGTCAGCGGACGGTGTTGGCTACTCTGTTGTTTTTCCTGATCGCACTTATATGTGTCGCTTGCCTCCGGAGACTAGCATCTTTACAGCGGAACTTTATGCTATTCTCTATGCTCTTCGTCTCCTGCTTTCTCGTTGTCAATCTTCCTTTGTGGTTGTTGTTGACTCTCGTAGTGCCCTCATGGCTCTCGGGTCCTTTAATCCGGTTCATCCAGTAGTTGTCGAGATCCAGCATTGGCTGTTTCTCGTTCACAGTAAATTTAAGTCGGTTGAGTTTTGTTGGGTTCCCAGCCATATTGGTGTGTCTTTAAATGAGCGTGCGGATGCTGCCGCTAAGGAAGCTGTCCGCTCTTGTCCCATCTCTCGTAAAGGCATTCCGTATTCCGACTTTTACCCGGTTATCCATTCCTCAGTCCTTACCCGTTGGCAGGCTTCTTGGTTGTCTGTTACTGGTAACAAGCTACGTACTCTTAAATGTTGTGTTTCCTCGTGGCCGTCCTCCTTCCACCGTAACCGGCGGTGGGAAACAGCTCTGGCGAGGTTGCGTATTGGCCATACTCGCTTAACCCATGGTCACTTGATGGAGCGCCGCCCTGCTCCTTATTGTCCTAGTTGCATTGTCCCTCTTACGGTCGTGCATGTCCTTCTTGAATGTCCTGACTTCCAGGACGAGCTTGTGTCTTGCTTTCCGACCGCCCCTCGCGGTCACCTGTCCCTCGATAGAATTCTTGGTGACTTGGATACTTTTGATATCGTTCGCCTTATGCGTTTTTGTTCTCGTATTGGCATCCTTGGTGATATTTAGCGCCCTCTGATTATTTTGCGTATTTGATGGTGCTACATAGCCTTCCCGGTTTGGTGCCTTCTTTTGATAATTACTTACTTACTTACTTACTTCCACTCTACCAATTACCGTTGGAGTGCCACAGGCAGCATCTTAGGACCTCTTCTATTTCTTATATATATAAACGATCTGCCTAATGTCTCTAATATTCTCAAACCTATATTGTTTGCTGACGATACTACCCTTATCTACTCAAACCTCAACCCACATACACTAAATAATGTTGTGAATAATGAATTAAAAAAAGTCCACTTATGGATGTCAACGAACAAACTAACATTAAACATCGAAAAGACTTACTACATCTTATTTGGAAGCCAATCATCAAATGCAATTCAGCTACAGATAGACAACATTAACATCAGTAATAAAAATGATGGTAAGTTTCTTGGCCTATTCCTAGACAAGAGACTCAACTTCAGCACCCACATTCAACACATAACTAAGAAAGTCTCTAAGACAGTTGGTATACTCTCCAAAATCAGATATTATGTTCCTAACTCTGCTCTCCTCTCACTATATTATGCACTAATCTACCCCTATCTTAATTATGGTATCTGTGCATGGGGGTCTACCACTGCAAACCACCTTAAGCCCATCATCACACAGCAAAAATCTGCTATCAGAATAATAACTAACTCTGCTTTCAGACAACACTCAGCTCCCTTGTTTAAATCCCTAAACTTGCTAAATATTAACTCCCTCCACACATTCTCTTGTGTCAACTACATTTACAAAACCCTGTTCTTAAATGCAAATCATGCTCTGAAACTCTCCCTGGACAGATGTAATAGGACCCATTATCACCACACCAGAAATAAATATCTCTTTGATATCTCCAGGGTCAAACTTAATCTGTGTAAACACTCTATGCAAATTAAGGGACCTAGTCTATGGAACTCACTCCCCTAGTGAATTGAAAAACTGTAAAACTTTTGCCTTATTTAAAAGCAAAACCAAAAAGTACCTAACTTCATCTATTTAGTTTCCTACACTGAGCTTTAAATTTGCTCTGTACCTAGTGTTACCCAATCTCCTAATTTTTATGTAATATCAAACATCCTTATCATTGTGTTCATTGCTGTCTTCTTTTATGTGCTAGCCATATGCTGTATTGTGACTACCAATTTTTGTCAACTACCATTCAAGCTGTCATTGCAATCAATCTTATATTGTTTCTGCTGTATTGTGCCTACCAATTTGTTGTCAACTACCATTTTAAGCTGTCATTGCAATCAATCATAGCTACCTATGTGCTTTAATATACTGTACCTATAATTTTCTCTCATCTTCTTTTTTTTTCATTCCATGTAATCTGTTATCATTTTTTTGTCTATAAATTTTGCAAGTATTTACCTCCTTAAAATTTTCTTAGATTAAGGACCTGCCCGAAACGCTGCGCGTGCTAGTGGCTTTACAAGACTTTAATTACCATATTTGTATCCTCACATTCCTTATGTACATTCTTGTATATGCATAAATAAATAAATAAATAAATAAATAAATAAACTGTTTACATAGTCGGCCTCCACCACATCACTGCCTAATGCATTCCACAGTGTTTACAAGACGATCGACGGGTGAGGATGTCGTTCCGTTGCTCTCGTCTCGCCTGCACCCTTTGTCAGGGTAACACCTCTACAACATATCGCATTCTACACATCTCCCTCCATGCTGGGTACTGAGATGGAGAATCGGTTAACAGGAGAACTGGCTACTCCCCACGGCAATATTTACATGGACACAGACTCAGAAAGCAGTCAGCCAGTTGAGTAATTTTCAAGAAGTTCTAACCAGGGAACAGAAGAAACGGAGAAGACAGGATGTAAGGCGTAGTGTTGACAGTGTACCTAACGGAAACGACAAGAGAATGAGGAACGACTCTGAGACTGATCAAACCAGAGTCGACGAACGGACAGAACGATGTCAGGAAGGTGAGGGTCAGCGGAGGTGGAGGCTTCTCTTCCCTGTCTCATGCACACTGGCCTACCACCACAAGCTGTTGTGGACAGTCAAACTTGGAATAGAGCATCGCAAGTTCGAGCCCCTGCTGAAGGAAGGTGTAAACAGACCTTACTTAACGGTAGGTTCTATGGAGGCAGTTGTGTTTCTTACCCAGCAAGGATATGAAGGAATTGTTATGCAAATACCGGAGGAGAACGAGAAGCTGACGAAGGTAATTATCTATAAATACCCTCAGATTCTAGACCCCGAATTCATCCTCGACAACCAACGATTTGTGTGGGCCAAGCGTCACCTTATTAAAGGTGAAGCTAGTGAAGTGAAGCTAGGAGTCAGGTGGTGGCTCTAGTGAGAGGTGAAGTTCCCGAGAGAGTGTTCATCACCGGGGCTGGCTACAGGCAAGTAGCAAAGTATGTAGAAGAGCCCATAATATGCCTGAAATGCTGCAGATGGGGGCATAAATCCTTTAGCTGTCAACTAGATCCACGATGTCGTTTCTGCGGAAAGTCTCACCTCTCTAATGTGTGTAGAAAGAGACTTATTCTGGATGAGAAAATAGTTCCCAGATGCTGCAACTGTGGAGGTGTTCACAACGCCAGCTCGGCTGTGTGTAGCAAGAGGCCGAGTATGGATGTTCCCCGGCCGGTGAATGTTACAGAGCAAGCAAGAGCTCTTACCCAGACACCGGGAGCACAGCAAAACAGTCTGCCCCAAACAGTGCCAGTGAACTAGACGAATGCGTGGGTAAAGGAGTCACCTTTACTTAGGCAGGCTCAAGCTACAAGCAGTCACGCCACCACTCAGGACTCCGGCAGTGACAGTGTAACAGTGAGTGAAGTGGCTACTGTGGCTCAGAAAGAGGGTCATAATGATATGATCAAGGAGGTGTGGGCTGAACTAAGAAAATTTGGTGAGTTCCTCCGAAATCTTGGGCAGAGAATCGAGTCCATCGAGGCGAAATTAAACGTTCAGGAGGTCAAGGAAAATCACAAAGCAGTGAAGGAAAGTCAGGAAATAGTGGTTGAGGACAATAATGAAATATTGAGTAATGAAATGAAGGAAAGTGAAGTGTGTGTGAATGATGATAGTCGTAGTGAAAGGAAGAACTGTCTCATATTCAGTCTCTTCTGTCTCATATCTACACCAACCAGCACATTGATCATCATTATTGCAAGTATTTCACAGCACACCAGGCTAAAAACAAACTTCAAAATAGCACCTGTCTATCAGTTTATAACCAAAATGTTAGATCACTTGGTAAACATTTTGACGATTTAAATGCATTACTCACAGCACTAGGTACTAACCAATCGTTCATTATTTTAACAGAAACTTGGCTAAATAAAGACTATACCCAACTATACAACTTAGCTGGTTATAAAGCCATTCATAACTGTAGACCTAATAAAAAAGGTGGTGGCACAGCTATATATTACCGAGATACATTTATCTGCAACAGTGTTATTAGTGACAGAGATGACTACTGTGAATATACTTTTGCTCAGTTTACAATTAAATCCCTTAAATCCTCTTTGACTATTGGAGCCATCTATAGATTTCCCAATACTAACATAGCTTCTTTCTCAGACAACCTAATGAATCTTATTATGGACCCATTATCACCACACCAGAAATAAATATCTCTTTGATATCCCCAGGGTCAAACTTAATCTGTGTAAACACTCTATGCAAATTAAGGGACCTAGTCTATGGAACTCACTCCCTAGTGAATTGAAAAACTGTAAAACTTTTGCCTTATTTAAAAGCAAAACCAAAAAGTACCTAACTTCATCTTCTTAGTTTCCTACACTGAGCTTTAAATTTGCTCTGTACCTAGTGTTACCCAATCTCCTAATTTTTATGTAATATCAAACAACCTTATCATTGTGTTCATTGCTGTCTTCTTTTATGTGCTAGCCATATGCTGTATTGTGACTACCAATTTTTGTCAACTACCATTCAAGCTGTCATTGCAATCAATCTTATATTGTTTCTGCTGTATTGTGCCTACCAATTTGTTGTCAACTACCATTTTAAGCTGTCATTGCAATCAATCTTAGCTACCTATGTGCTTTAATATACTGTACCTACAATTTTCTCTCATCTTTTTTTTTTTTTTTTCATTTCATGTAATCTGTTAATCATTTTTTTGTCTATAAATTTTGCAAGTATTTACCTCCTTAAAATTTTCTTAGATTAAGGACCTGCCCGAAACGCTGCGCGTGCTAGTGGCTTTACAAGACTGTAATTACCATATTTGTATCCTCACATTCCTTATGTACATTCTTGTATATGCATAAAAAAAAAAAAAAAATTATAAACAACAATCTCAACAAAAACCACATCATTCTGGGAGGAGACTTTAATATTGACCTGGGTCAACAAAATTGCTCTCAAATTGACTATTTCTTTAACAGCATGAACTCCTGTATGCTAATCCCCACAATCACCAAACCTACCCAAGTCACTCAAACATCAGCCACTACCTTGGACCACATATGAACAAACATAACAGCTCCCCTTCTATCTGGTATAATCTACGACAGAACAACTGACCACTATCCTACCTTTCTCATAGCGAACATGGGCATAACACCACCAAAAAGCAAGAAACTTTCATTTAGGCTACACAGTGAATCAGCTTTAGACAATCTTACAGAGGCACTTCACAATATTAACTGGGATTCTGAATTCAATAATACCCATGATATAAATTCATTAGCTAACCTCTTCCTCTCCAAAACTCTTAGCCTCTACAACCTTCATTGTCCCCTTCTTACCAAGCAAGTAACTGACAAAAGATTAAACAATCCATGGCTCACAAGTGGCATTCTCAACTCAATCAACAAGAAACATGAATATGAAAAGAAACTTAGGATTGGCCTAGTTTCAAAGGAAGTAGCTAAAAGGTACTCATCAATGCTTACCAGTATCATAAGAAAGGCAAAACTTGCATATTATGTGAATAGATTCAATGAAGCAAAAGGCAACATGAAAAGCACTTGGAAAACTATCTCTAGTATCCTAGGAACTAAACAACTCTCACATAACCAAATAAAACTCTACAAGGATGGGGATATGCCGTCAACTGATTTAGAAATGGCAAATGAATTTAATAGTTTCTTTTCATCGGTTGGTGCTAATCTTGCCAGTAAAATCCCACAGACTCAGACACATATTAACACATATCTCTCAGGCAGCTATCCAAACTCTCTTCTCCTTTCACCAATCAGCCCGGCAGATGTTGTGTCCATCATACACTCTCTAAAAACCAAGGCATGGAACACCAGTCAAATTCCGTCCATTGTGTACAAGAGAGCCTCCCATGCCCTTGCCCCACCCATAGCACTACTGTTCAACAAAAATATATAGAGTGTCACACCTTCCCTGATATCCTCAAAAAAGCAAGAGTAACGCCAGTCCATAAAGGAGGCAATCCAGCGGACATAAACAATTATAGACCAATATCAAATCTACCCATTCTATCAAAAATATTTGAAAAAATTATTTACAAACAGCTCTATTCCTACCTCGTAAAATTCGACATACTCAGCCCCTGTCAGTTTGGCTTCCGGTCCCAAAAGAGCACCAACGATGCAATCATTAGTCTCATTGACGTTATCTACTCAGCCCTTGACAAAAATGAGTTTCCGATTGGACTCTTCATTGACCTAAGAAAAGCCTTTGATACTGTTAATCACAACTACCTCTTACTTAAACTCCAGCATTATGGAATTCGAGGCCTTGCCCTTGACTACATCCGATCCTATCTTAGTGACAGACACCAATACACAAAAAAACGGCGGGAAACGCTGGCGGTGGTACCGGCTCCGTCACAGCTGCTGAAATTTCGTGTTTAATTTCGTCTCCACTCAACGTTGCATGGCCTAACTGCTGCCTAGCACGAGTTAAGTGCAAGGAGACTTAATATGACATAACTCACAGTGAACCTCAACAGTAATCAACCAAAATTAACCAATTTTCGCCTGCCTTTCTACGACCCTTCTGCCAAGTGTTCCCTATACGCTAGTCATCCCTACTATAATTCACCAAGTATCTACCTTTAGAAACGCTACCAAGAATCTATTCGTCGAAAACATGCCCAAACATAACAACAAGCAAGGTAGGGGTGCCTCTCGCTCTGGTTCCATTACTCCTAGAGTTCTGAATGAAACACTGGCAACGCCGCAACCCTCGCCGATGTTTGTAAACACAGCATCTGCTCCCCCTCCTCACTCCCCCCCTTCAACTCACTTCGGATCTCTAGCTTTAGAATTCAGATTCAGATGTTTATTCAGGTAAGGTATATACATACAAGTGATGTTACATTAATGGATTGATATATAGATCCCAGCAAACATTTTCATGTTTTTAAAACATCCTAAAAACGACATTTCATTGTTTTCAGCACGTTTATAATTACGTTTAGAAAAGGTTTTTTGAGAACTTTTATATACAACCTTAGAACGTAAATAATTAACATTTCTAAAAACTTTTTTATAATCTTTTAATTACCTACATTAAAACGTTTAGGGTAAATTAGGGTATAATAATTTTTTAATTCATATCTGAAATAGAAAGGGAGAGAAAGAAAGAAGACATATCTGAGAAAGAAATGGACATCCTATATATGTATGTGTAAATTACAAATAAATAGGGTACAAAAAGAGAATTAAAATATTATATTTAATTAAGAATGGGTAATACAACAAAATATATGTAATAGCTCGAAATATAGACTATATCTATAACAGAATATAAAAGTAAAAATCTAAAAATCTATAAAAATTTATATATGCAATATGTGAACACAATAGATTTCGTGATCAAGCAGCCTGTGATTCATGTCATGCTGAGATCAGCCTGACGTTACAAGCAGTTATTGTTACTTAAAACTAAAACAAGTAAAATTTCCCGAGTATACATATAACATTATAGTTTTTCTATGACTAAAAATAAAAATCAATAAATCAAAAGTTTAGGACTAATTAACTAAAAATAAAAATCTACAAGTGAATGTAAACACAGTCAAGTATAATATTCATGTAGAAAGAGAAAGAGGATTTCTTTCTTTCAGAGAAAGAAAGAGAAAAAGAAAGAGAAAGAAAACAAGAGAAAGAAAGAGAAAGAAAGAAAAGGAAAAAGAGAAAGAAAAAGAAAGATAAAAAGAAAGAGAGACAAAATGTATATTATTCAAGAGAACTTGACAATTAAGCACCTTCAAACAATTCATGATCAAGCAGGCTGTGATTCATGTCATGCCGAGATCAGTCTGACGTCACAAGCAGTTATTGTTACTTAAAACTAAAACAAGTAAAATTTCCTGAGTATACATTATATACTATATAACATAACACTATAGTTTTTCTATGACTAAAAATACAAATTATAAATCATTTATTCAAATTATAAAGTAAAATCTTAAAGTTTAGGACTAATTAACTAAAAATATAAATCTACAAGTGAATGTAAACACAGTTAAGTATAATATTCATGTAGAAAGTGAAAGATTTTTCTTTCTTTCAGAGAAAGAAAGAAATAGAAAAAGAAAGAAAAAGAAAGAGAAAGAAAGAGAAAAAGAAAGAAAGAAAGAGAGAAAGAAACAAAAGAGAAAGAAAACAAAAGAGAAAGAAAGAAAAAGAAAGATAGAAAGAAAAAAGAGAGAAAAAATATATATTATTCAAGAGAACTTGACAATTAAGCACCTTCAAACAATTCATCGTCAAGCAGGCTGTGATTCATGGTATGCTGAGATCAGTCTGACGTCACAAGCAGTTATTGTTACTTAAAACTAAAACAAGTAAAATTTCCTGAGTATACACTATATACTATATAACACAACACTATAGTTTTTCTATGACTAAAAATACAAATTGTAAATCATTTATTCAAATGTTAGCACCATGCAAGAAGAGAGGAGACAGAACAAAATTAAGGCAAGGGGAGAGAAGACAGAATAGAAACAACAGAGAGGGGAGAGAGAAATGAGAGAACATTGAAGAGAAGGGGAAGAGAAAGACAAGATAAGAAAAAGATACAAGATAAAAACGACGCAAGTGAATTCCACAAATGTAAAAAGTAAAGGAAGAGAGAAGCTAGAAGAGACAGAAAACGAGAGGTGTTAGAAGAGAGGAGGAAAGGAGAGATAAAAAGAGACAAGAAAAACAGGAAACGTAAAAGAAATTAAAAAAAAGGGACATTTGTGAGGAGAGAAAATAAAGAGACCAGAGAAGACCATATATCAAGAGTGAGGATAAACACTTAATTGTGAATTTTCTTAGTAGACATCCTCTGCCTCTTGTTGCCCCTCTTGTATACGAATCGTACTTGCAAGTTTTCCCTGAAAAGATATTAACAAAATTAATTAATATTTATTTGTTTATATAGATTACACACACACAAATATATATATATATATATATATATATATATATATATATATATATATATATATATATATATATATATATATATATATATATATATATATATATGTATATATATATATATATGAGGGAAGGGGATGTTCCCTCCATGCTGGATATTATATTTACCAGGAAAGAGGAGAGATTTATCATTCAGTACCTCCCTCCCTTGGGTAAAAGTGACCATGTCTTTTTGGGACTAAAGTATGCAATGCATTATAATCTGGAAGAAAATGAGCTTGAAGCAGTTGAAAAACCTGATTTGCGGAGAGGTCATAATGGGGAACTAAGATATTTCCTTAAGGAATTTGACAGAAACACTTGCTGTTAAGACATTAGGACATCTTCGGACATTAGGACATCTTCAGAACGAGTGGATTTACAGGTCGAGAACTGGACATAAATAGGCAGGAGAGAATGGTGGAGTGAGGCGAGGTACAATACGTGGACACTGCAGAGGGCCTATTGGCCCATCCGATGCAGCAACCACACACAGGCCCAAACATAGATTGGGAGATGGCTTCTTCAATAATGAATTGTAATAGTACCTATAACAGAAACATAATTGGATCTGCTTTGATACAGATCACAAAGAAAGTAAATTGAACATTAGCAGCGGTTTATATAACTTAGATCCATTTGTAATAGATCAATTAAAGGGCGATTTAAGTAGGATCATTGGAACACATTTGTCTCACTAATTCATTGTAAATATTTACTATTTTTATGCTATGATTATCCATGTTTGGGCCTGTGTGTGGTTCCTGCATCGGAAAAATTCTTGTTTCAATTTTCCTCCGTGGTCTGACACTGACTATCTATCTATCTATATATCTATCTATATATCTATATATCTATATATCTATATATCTATATATATATATATATATATATATATATATATATATATATATATATATATATATATATATATATATATATGTCGTACTTAGTAGCCAGAATGGACTTCTCAGCCTACTATGCAAGGCCCGATTTGCCTAATAAGCCAAGTTTTCATGAATTAATATATTTTCTCTAATTTTTTTCTTATGAAAAGATAAAGCTACCCATTTCATTATATATGAGGTCAATTTTTTTTATTGGAGGTAAAATTAACGTAGATATATGACCGAACCTAACCAACCCTACCTAACCTAACCTATCTTTATAGGTTAGGTTGCGTTCGATAGCCGAAAAAGTTAGGTTAGGTTAGGTAGGTTAGGTAATCGAAAAACAATTATTTCATGAAAACTTGGCTTATTAGGCAAATCAGGCTTTGCATTGTAGGCTGAGAAGTGTGTTCTGGCTACTAGGTACGATATATATATATATATATATATATATATATATATATATATATATATATATATATATATATATATATATATGTCGTACCTAGTAGCCAGAACGCACTTCTTGGCCTACTATGCAAGGCCCGATTTGTCTAATAAGCCTAGTTTTCATGAATTAATGTTTTTTCGACTACCTAACCTACCTAACCTAACCTAACCTAACTTTTTCTGCTACCTAACCGAACCTAACCTGTGAAGATAGGTTAGGTTAGGTTAGGTAGGGTTGGTTAGGTTCGGTCATATATCTACGTTAATTTTAACACCATTAAAAAAAAATTGACCTCATACATAATGAAATGGGTAGCTTTATCATTTCATAAGAAAAAAATTAGAGAAAATATATTAATTCATGAAAATTTGGCTTATTAGGCAAATTGGGCCTTGCATAGTAGGCTGATAAGTGCGTTCTGGCTACTAGGTACGACATATATATATATATATATATATATATATATATATATATATATATATATATATATATATATATATATATATATATATATATATATATATATATATATATATAAACAGATAATTAGTGAAAACAAAAAAAATTTAAATTATTTTACCTTGTACCTAGATCCACCAGGCCTGTTTGGAGCATGTTTAAGTACTTCAGAAATTTGAAAGGTCACGTCTTCCACCTTAACTTGCGGATGTGCGTTGATAGATGATTCTGTAAAATTAACAGTTATTTATATAACAAATTCTGTATAACAATAATATTCTGTAAAATTAAAAGTAATTTACACATCAGATAAAACTCTCCAGAGATGGTGATACACAACATATAAAAGACAAGTTTCAGAACAAGATATGCATTTAGGAATAAGGTTTCGTACATGTAGGTAGCACATGAGAAAAAAAGTGGAAGGTGATCAAGTTTATATTAACATGTTAACGGCTTTATTGAGGCTTTGCAAGAATGAAAAAATATTACTAATATAATCTCACCGACCAATGAATTGTACGTTGTTTAAAAGTCAATTATTTACATTATTATTATTATTTAATACTAATGATATAAAAATGCATTTTGCAATCTACTATTTATGCAAGTATTAACCACAGGATCATGAAATAAACTGCAAAATACTGTAAAGGATAAACCAATTAAGTTTACATTTTCCCATAGCTAAGTCAGTCAGTTCTACAGTACTAGCAGCAGAGAACAATTATGACCAACCTCTATTAAATGAAACAATCTTAAGAGCAAGTGATAGAAATATAATCATTTATACTTAATGTACACTTAATTTGAACTGAAAATTTTAATTTTTTAGTGAATTTTAAATAAAAAAAAATTATTTAATTTTTTTGTTACTTACTTAAAATAACATTATATAGTTCTTGTTTTTCTAGAAATGCTAATTTCTTCTTTTGTCCTTTTAGGCTGTATAATGACCAAAGGCCGTTTGTTCCTATCTTCTTCATTATTCTTCGAACCGTAGTTGCACAATCAGACCCACGTACACTGGTTAAAAGCAACACCTAAAAGCAACAACAAAAATGTAGTACACTAGTAATTTTGATATATGTATGTATGTATGTGTGTATGTATGTATGTGTATGTATGTGTATGTATGTGTATGTGTGTATGTATGTATGTATATATATATATATATATATATATATATATATATATATATATATATATATATATATATATAAATATATATATAGGGATATATATATAGGGATATATATATATACAGAATATGCGGTCATATTCAATGAAACATGTTTGAAAGAAAACCTGCTGCCAGTATACACCAAAATATAAATATATATATATATATATATATATATATATATATATATATATATATATATATATATATATATATATATATATATATATATAATATATATATATATATATATATATATATATATATATATATATATATATATATATATATATATATATATATATATATATATATATATATATATATATATATATATATATATATATCATAACTTATGATAAGGCATCTTATCATAAATAACATCTCAACAAAAATCACATCATTCTAGGAGGTGATTTCAATATTGACCTGGGTCTACAAAATAACCCTCTAGTTGACTATTTCCATAACAGCATGTAATCCTCTATGATAATCCCCACAATCACCAAGCACTAGACCAAAGTTCTCAAGTCAAGCCTAGCCTCGGGCCGGGCTTGGGGAGTAGAAGAACTCCCAGACCCCCATCAAGCAGATAAGTGTGTGTGTTATGAAGAGATACATCTCAACGACTAACAAAATTAGCAAGAGAAATATAGTCGTTGAAATGTAAGCCTCATCCTAACCATACACTCAAGACCTTGAGAAAGCACTCAGGAGAGTTTGAAAGACTCTGTGTTAATATTACATAATTTACAAATACGTAAGTGTTATATTTTATCCTATCCTATATAAACAAGATTATATCATTATTCTTATTATTTAGCAATTTTTTCTTTTCTGCATGAACTATCAAAAAATTTTAATTAGAAAATTAGCAAATATCTGTAATATTTAATTTGAAAAATTGAAGGAAACATTACTGTTAAAATACCACTTACAAATTTTGTTCTGAAACTCGATTCCGCTAACTTCCTATTGAGAACATTAAGATCACCTTCTGCAGCAATAGGATTTGGTATTAGATCTTCTATGATCTTGTCTGTTTCTTTTGTAGTCAAAGTTGCTTTCAATATCTTCACATCACTTTTCAGTTCATTCACATCACTTTTCAGTTCATTCACTTCAGTGTATATGGCCTGCAACATGTTACCTGGAAATTTATACAGTATATAGAAAGTGTACATGCTATTATATTACATATCTTGAATGTACATTTAAAATAAAAGCATTATAAAGTATATTTTAAAATAACTGACACTGAGAAAGCACCCAAAAAGTAGGCTATGACTGATGTGATAGATAATGGGATAATTTCTTAGTAATTATGAAACTGCTTATATAATTGTAAGCAAATTCAGCAATCTAACCTGCTCAGTTTGCAGTCTACTTGAACATGAAACTTATGCCTATCACCCATAGGGTACATATAGGTTATAGGCTACATAATAAATTAATTAAACTTTCAAAACTTACTCATATTCTGCATCATTTCTTTCAAACTCCCATCGTTCTTGTCTGGTGACTTTGGGTCGAATAAATTCCTTGACCTTGGAGTCCTAACGACTGAAGTACTTGGCGTGACCAGCTCATTGTCTTTAAGATTGCAAGATTTAGCTATTAAAATCTAACTACTGTACTGTATAATCAACAAATTTCATGAGCTTTTACTACTGCATACTAATATTATAAGTTATACTATATGTCTACATCACATTTAAACTACCCAACATCAGAAAGAGGGTGAGCCAACATCAGAGAGGGGGGGGGTTATCATGAGAGAGAGGAGGGCCAACATGAGAAGAGAAGAAAAAAGAAAAGAAAGAAAGAAATAAAGAAAAAGAAAGAAAAGAAAGATAGAGAGACATACAGAGACAGACAGACACATACACACAGAATAAGAAGAGGTGACAGAACAAAATTAACAAAACAAATTTCAACATGAGAAAAGGGAGGTCAACATGAGAGAGAGAATGAGGGTCAACATGAGAGAGTGGGTCAACATGATATATATTTTAAATAATTACTTATTACCTTCATGAAGAAATACTGATGGCGTCAACGGTGTATTGTGAAGTGTAGTCTTCACTGGAGACTGCTTTTGTAGGACTGTTCTATTAGCTGAAAAGGAGTTATGTTTATTTCAAACACTTTTTAACCAAATAATATTTTTAAGACTTTAATATAGTTTGAACTAACATGAGAGAGGTGGGGGTCAACATGAAATACACATTTTAAAAATTAACTTATTACCTTCATGAGGAAATACTGATGGCGTTGAAGGTGTATTGTGAAGTGTAGTCTTCACTGGAGACGGCTTTTGTAGGACTGTTCTATTAGCTGAAAAGGAGTTATGCTTATTTCAAACACTTGTTAACCAAAATATATTTTTAAGACTTTAATATAGTTTGAACTAACATGAGAGAGGTGGGGGTCAATATGAGATACATATTTTAAAAATTAACTTAAGGTAAGGGACAAATTAACACGTAAGGTAAAGGTAAGATAAAGGACAAATTAACTCGTAAGGGACAAACAAAAAGAAAAGTAATAACAAACCTGCTTGTTTCTAGTGACTAGATCAAAGGAAAACCAAAATTTCCCTGAACTGTGACAAGTGAAAAGCACCTGCTAGACAAAGTGGGAAAAGTTCACTAGACCCCATATGCACATAAAAGAATAATATGCTTAATATTAAACAATTAGAAATAAACACATATTTCTATACAGAAATTCCAGATAAGCATAAAAATTACTCAAAGCTTCTAGTACTTCCAGAAGGAATTAAACAAAACAAAAACAAAAAAAACAGCAAGAACTAAGTTTAGAGCAGTTTTTAGTTTTTTTTAAACCAAACGCATAAATAACCAAACAAAGGAAGCATGGTTAAATATCAATTTAGAACTTTTAATGTTATTTACTACTAATCCTTACATTCACTTAATATACCAGAATAATATGGTATTTGCGGAGGACTTATTTCTTTTGAAGGTGTATTCTCATATGAAGATGGCGAACACTTCTTCTTGGATTGAGACGAGTGATGATTGCCTGAAATTATTTAAATTGCTTAATGTATTGAATGGCATTTTTCAAGTTGCAAATTTTTTTTAAATTACTGTAGTAGGTTATCAATGCTTACGTTTGTTATTCTCGGAATTCTCTTCTTCATATTTGAAGCATGGTTTCCTTTTTCGTTGTCGAGGATAGCCCATATCGTCTTCAGTTTCGACATTTGAAGTGTCTTCCGCAGCTAAGCATCTTCGTTTTGCAACGTCAAAATCATCTGTAATAATTGAATATAATTAGTAATATATCAGCGAGATATATATTTATCGTTACCTAGTAGAGTAGTGAACACTAAGAAATAACTTAAATCAGCTTCCTAAAGAGATGTTTAATAAAACGACGTACATGATTTGGAACTTATAACTGGGGCACAAAAGTCTTAAGTAGCTATGAGGAAACCCATCTTGTGATTAAAATATAATTATAATGCTGTTTTTGTCTGCAGTGTTAAAGTTATGGTGAATGAATGAATAGGTGTCTTGTATCTTAAATCTTAATAATTATAAATTTAATACCTACCAGTTGTTGATAGGATTGTTGATACGACATGCACTCGCCAATTTGTCGTGTCTGGCTTTTCGTGCTTTTGGACACTAACTGTATGCCTGCTCCGTGGCCACCAGCACAATATTTTGTCCTGAAAAGTCGAAATAAACTGTTACATGCTAATTTTAGCACTAATTTGGAATATTTTTAAAGCAACTCAATATATGCAATTTTTTAGTTTCAAAGTAATGCTTACATCATCAGATTTTTCAATCCAGGTTGTGGAGATGATACCCACACTACGATCATTGAAGCCTACCACTGCATACCGCTTTTCAGATGTCATCTACAAAATTGAAAAATCTTATTAAGGGTTGTTCTCCCCAAAAAAAGAAATTAGCATAAAGTTGGTAATAGATTTACTTGATTATGTCAATCATAGATTAGCCACATTTGTAAATGATTTTCGGTTGGTATAAACAGTAGCTGCCATGTATGGACTAAAAGGCTTAATACAGTTTTATCTCTTAATGTGCTCTCAAAATATTAATAATTTTCATGAAATACAGGGTAATGGGATTTTTAAACAGGTAAATATTGGTCAAAAGATAATAGCTTTAATAAAAAACAAAATTGTGAATCTCATTAACTTACAATATTAGTTCAAACTATTATTAAAGCATGGATACAGTATTTAAATACGTACTTGTCATAAGTCATGTAGTATTGACAGAAAAGTATTTGCGCTTTCTGTCTCGATCATCATACCTGTGCGGTTTAGTTTTCTTGCTGGAATCACCTTCATGGATGAATTCCTAGTAAGAACCTTAAATGCTCCAATTAATTTGGAGTTACAAGGTTTCTCAAAGAGAGGTATACTTCTCGAATATACCCTGCAAAGGAACATGCTGTCTCCATTTTCATCGGTGTCACTGACAGTGTCCAAAACTTGGCAGCAAGTTTCATTATTCAGCAAATAGGCATTGTTTGGTGCCTTGGTATATATTTTATGTTCTGTATTTGGTGTATAAATCCTTTGAGCATGCTGCATCTCTTTCAGCCTCTTTGCAATTTGAACAAGAGGGTTTTTACTTGATCGAACCATATTCTTAACCTGCTGCAGGTAATTTTCAAATGGAAATGCTGAACATCTGTCCAAACTACCAAACTCTTTGGCATCAGAGGATATGTGTGTTAGGCAGTGTACATTGTACACTAAAAAATCCTTACCATACAGCTCACGAGCCTTTAACACAAAGTACAGCAAAAGATCATGTGCATATTGGCTGTAATTTAACTGAATCAATTTAGGTGATACAAGAATAGAAATGGCTACACTCAGAGTCAGGAAATGGTCATACAATTCTTTGGGTAAGATTCCCTTCAGTACAATCTTACCGGTGTAGAGAAGGAGTTGCCTGTATTCAGTCGCTTTCCATCTATCAACCTCTGAAAGACTTCGAGGTTTACGTGCAAAGTGCATAGGCACAAATTTTGTTAGTTGAATTAGACGCTGACTAATTTCATCAACTTGGCGAGCACATAATTTTACGTTTTTATTTCGTATCCAGGCAAGAAGTAACCTTTTCATAACCCCAAGACATATCTGATGCATATAGTCTATGGGAAAAGTACTCACCATATTTATATTTAAGTCACAGAATGGTGATCTACCATGGTGATGTTGAGAATTAGATTGATTACGAAAATCTTCATCTGTTCTGAGTTGTAAATTTTTCACTTGTTGATAAGTCATTCTTCCATTCCAAACACCCTCTTGGGTACATCTATCACACCCAAAGTAGCCAGAGTGGAGTTTGATTGCCTTCACCATTGCTTTTGCTGGGGCATCACATATGACTCCTTTTAGTTTTACTGGCAATGTTTTGTCATCATTTTTAAATCCATAGTGCATAATTTTTTTCAAATCCTGAATGAATTCATTTAAAAAATCTAAATCACTAGGTTTAGAGCTTCCGTATGTGAGGACTACTGGGAAAACTCTTATAGGTTTGACATTATTGATAGCACAAAGAACAGGCCATAAACTTTCATTTTTACTTCTAAATATTGGCAAACCATCAATGTTGCAAATTAAAGATATTTCTGCCAAATCTCTTATTGTTGATTTAGGATACAGCCTTAAAGTTTTCAACATTTCCTCCTCTAACCCCAAGTAGATATACATCATGCCTGATTTAGTCTCAGTAGGTATATGTTTAACTGTATTCAGTAACGAACGAGCTGTTTTTGGCAAGTCAGCATGTCCCTGTTTTCTCAATTTTTTTAATAAATTATCAATGGCATTGTGTGTTATGCCATATTTATTAACCCATACTAACAATACATCTGATAATGATTTATCATCCTCATCACCACTGCTCTCTGACTCTGATGATATTGGGTCATGCTCATCAATCATGTCCCAAGTCCAATCTCTCTCTCTCTGACTTTCCAGAGATGATGCATCTTCATTGGCTCCACAACCAATATTAGGTTCTGAATTAGATGACAAAGCAGCATGGTCATCGTCTATGCTGTTTGTTGTAACATTGGCCAAAGGATCCTGATTCAACAACTGAATCTCAACCTCATCACTATTTTCATTTTTGCCACGCTGGGACGCCTGTTCTTTTAGGCGTCGCTTTTTGGCCCGTGACATACGCTGCCATCTTGTGTGGTATTCTCTTCTTTTTTCTATAATGTGTGCATACATTCTGAAGGAGAAAGGCCAAGTGCTACATTACCAATTACTATTACAAGATTATTAGTAAAGTACTGTACTGCAAAAAGCAAATAAAATGGGGTAAACTAAACTTTGAAAACAAATAATAATTAAAACAGGTAAATTAGTAAAATAACAAAGGCTTAAGCAGACATGACTCTGCTTAAGCCATGTAAAGCAGACAGATAAGATGGCAATATATAAGGGGAAAAAATTAAAAAGCTAGGATATAAAACTAATCGAGATCAAAAGCATAAATTACTATAGGGGAAAAAATAACAAATGACTTCATAAAAAAATTATCCAATTGCCAACAGCAACTTGGTAGTACGAGTCTAAGTCTAAGAAACAAACAAAATTTAAATGCTGTTATCTGCAATGAAACAATACATACTATTGCACGTACCGAAACATTGATGAATGTAAAAAATAGAGAACTATTTGCTGAATGTCCCATAAATGGATTTAAACTATTTTACACAAAGCGGGGGGAGAAGCCATGTATGTTAGGGAATATTTGAAATGTAGTCTCGAAAAGTACACAACTGTGATAGGAAAATTAGGTCACATGGAGGAGTGGGTCTGTATACTATGGAAGACCTTGTATGCTCGGAGCTCCTTAACATTACAAATGAGGTGGTAGAGGTATTGGGATTAAAAATAGAGAAAATAAATTTAGTGATTATTCTAATATACAAACCGCCAGATGCAATGGCCGAGGAATTCACAGAACAGATAAACAAAATGGAGAACTCGATACCTCATATTATCTTCCTAGGTGACTTCAACTTGCCTAGTCTAAGATGGAGAATAGCAAACAATAATATTATACCAGGAAATTTATCGAGACCTAACCACTCAGCTTCCTGGCAATACGTTAGTAATGAATAAATATGATATATTTACTCATTATAATGTTGGTGCTGAATGTACAACACGAGAAAACATAATTTTAATCTGAAAAAGTATCTTTTTATAAAGAAATTAGACGAAAATAAAGAGCTGGTGACGCCAAATCAAGTCGACGATCCAAGCGTCGGTTAGGTTAAGTTAGGTCAACCTAACCTAACATATTATATTTATTCATTACTAACGTATTACCAGGAAGCTTTGTGAAGCTTGTGTAGCTTGTGGTAGCTTGTGGTAATTAGACAGACCCTCATTTTAACAGAAACTTGGCTAAGTAAAGACTATACCCAACTCTACAACTTAGCTGGTTATAAAGGCATTCATAATTGCAGGCCTAGTAAAAAAGGAGGTGTTATACCAAAACAGATGCAGAACTAGGAAACAGGATTTCTTCAACAGAAATTTTGAAATTGTTCACAATTTTTGTTAGACCAAAGTTGGAGTATGCAGCAGTTGTATGGTGCCCATATCTTAAGAAGCATATCAACAAACTGGAAACGGTGCAGAGACATGCCACTAACTGGCATTAACTAAATGCCAAAAAATATGCCAAATATACTACATAAATATACATACTACACATGCACAATAATTGTCCTGGGTCCAATGTCCTGGGACCTCTGATATTCATAATATATATATATATATATATATATATATATATATATATATATATATAGGGCCATCAACACACCTCCAGCTAGGGCCACCAACACACCTCCAGGGCCATCAACACGCCTCCAGGGCCATCAACACACCTCCAGCCAGGGCCACCAACACACCTCCAGGGCCACCAACACACCTCCAGGGCCACCAACACACCTCCAGGGCAACCAACACACCTCCAGGGCCACCAACACACCTCCAGGGCCATCAACACGCCTCCAGGGCCATCAACACAACACCACCATCAACACACCTCCAGCCAGGGCCACCAACACACCTCCAGGGCCACCAACACACCTCCAGGGCCACCAACACACCTCCAGGGCCATCAACACGCCTCCAGGGCCATCAACACAACACCACCATCAACACACCTCCAGCCAGGACCACCAACACACCTCCAGGGCCACCAACACACCTCCAGGGCCACCAACACACCTCCAGGGCCATCAACACGCCTCCAGGGCCATCAACACAACACCACCATCAATACACCTCCAGCCAGGGCCACCAACACACCTCCAGGGCCACCAACACACCTCCAGGGCCACCAACACACCTCCAGGGCAACCAACACACCTCCAGGGCCACCAACACACCTCCAGGGCCACCAACACACCTCCAGGGCCATCAACACGCCTCCAGGGCCATCAACACAACACCACCATCAACACACCTCCAGCCAGGGCCACCAACACACCTCCAGGGCCACCAACACACCTCCAGGGCCACCAACACACCTCCAGGGCCATCAACACGCCTCCAGGGCCATCAACACAACACCACCATCAACACACCTCCAGCCAGGACCACCAACACACCTCCAGGGCCACCAACACACCTCCAGGGCCACGAACACACCTCCAGGGCCATCAACACGCCTCCAGGGCCATCAACACAACACCACCATCAATACACCTCCAGCCAGGGCCACCAACACACCTCCAGGGCCACCAACACACCTCCAGGGCCACCAACACACCTCCAGGGCCATCAACACGCCTCCAGGGCCATCAACACAACACCATCATCAACACACCTCCAGCCAGGGCCATTAACACACCATCCAGCCTACCACCACAAGCTTATATATATACTACACATGTCTAAGAGCAAATAAAAGAAAACAGTTACCTTAACTATTGAAGATGCAGCAGGATTTTGTGGATAAGCCAACAGCAGTCCCTCTCGACACGGTTTTAAAATGGCGGCGACTACCACAACATGCAACGAGCCTAAAGAATGTCCAGCGCTAGCATTATTTAAACGCTATTATATATTATCAAGCAATACGGAAATCTAAAATAAAAAAAATGATACAAATAATTGTATTAAATATTTATTTGCAATTACAATACCTCGGGAATATATTTTTGCGTTAGCAAAACATATTAAGTTTGTATTTAGTTTAACTCATTTAAATTCTTTACAAATAATAACCTGATTTTACCTGATGGCCACTAACATTAATGTTTTATGTTGATACATTTCATACCCTTATTATTTCAATTTCTTTCTTTATTATGCACCCCATACCCATCCCGTGGGCGGTGGTGTAAAGGATTACAGAGGCACATAATGGGTTCAGGAACTGAACTCTCTAGTTTGTTTAGCTAAGCAAATAACAATTTTTGACGCTAGTTACAAAATTATTAATGTTATATATACATGTACACACTGTCATACATACATGTACATATATATATATATATACGTATACATATATACATACACATACATATTTATAATCACCCACACAAATACACACATCAATAATCTCTGTGTCACTTATTTTATACATGTTCTTGTAGAACATTCTATTGCGAACACATTGGGCGCTGCCCAATAAACTCGCCCCTCGGGGCAAAATTTTTTTTTTTTTTTTAATCTTGGTGGAACATAAAATGGCCGCCTGTGTTTTTGCTGTCGTCAGATGGCGCTGTGACGTCACAGGTGAGGGAAGCACGTACTGCGCATTAATGCCTCGATCCCTCGTTATTTATTTATTTTATTTATTTATATATATACAAGAACGTACATTGGGGGTTAAGAGACAACATAGAGCTTAAGTTAGAATTATAATCTTGTAAAACCACTAGCTTGCATATAGCGTTTCGGGCAAGTCCTTAAACTAATCTTTGAGCAAATTCTTAAACAGAGTTTTAGAGAAATAATTAAATGTAAAATTGATAAAAAGTGTTTAACAGGTACATTACAGCTTTACTTTACAGGTACAGATGATTTTAAGTAGGATAATTACAGTAAAATTGTCAAAAAATTGTTTACAGGTACGATGCAAGAATTTTCGACACAAAAGCAGATCAGAACAATACACAATAATGAACAAGGAATCCTAAGTACAATTAGGAAAACATCTCAGGGTTATACATTGGATTACTGAAGCACAATATGAGGATCATTACAAATAGTAATGCAGTAGAATATGCACTCATATTCTATTATTAAGTTAATATTAAGTTCCTTCCTCATGTTAAGTATCTTTGTGGTACTAGGGACATCCAAGGATTATCTTCAAGGCTTCGTTCTGCAAGTTTTCAAGCCCTTTAAGCTTTCTTTCAGTCATCAAGGCAAGCAGAGATGCAACATAATCCACTACCTCCTTTATGAACTGGCGTTACTCTTGCGTTTTTAAGGATATCAGGGAAGGTATGACACTCAAGGGATTTGTTGAACAGCAGAGCTATAGGTGGTGCAAGGGCATATGGGAGGCGCTCTTGTATACAATGGATGGGATTTCACTGATGTTCCCAGCTTTGGTTTTTAGTGAGTGTATGATGGACACAACATCTGACGGGCTGACTGGTGAGAGGAGAAGAGAGTTTGGATAGCTGCCTGAGAGATATGTGTTGATATGTGTCTGACTCTGTGGGATTTTACTTGCAAGGTTAGCACCAATCGATGAAAAGAAGCTATTAAATTCATTCGCCATTTCTAAGTCAGATGACAGTGTAAGGCCATCCTTAGAGAGTGTTATCTGGTTGTGGGAGTGTTGTTTAGTTCCCAGGATGTTAGAGATGGTATTCCATGTGCTTTTCATGTTGCCTTTTGCTTCTTTGAATCTAGTCTCATAATATGAAAGTTTTGCTTTTCTTATGATACTGGTAAGCACTGACGAGTACCTTTTAACTACTTCCATTGGAATTAGGCCAATCCTAAATTTCTTTTCGTATTCATGTTTTTTGTTGATTGATTTAATTATGCCACTTGTGAGCCACGGGTTATTTTTTCTTTTATCAGTTACTTGTTTGGTAAGGAGGGGACAGTGAGTGTTGTAGAGGCTTAGAGTTTTGTAGAGAAAGAGGTTAGTTGATGAGTTTATATCCTGTGAATTATTAAATTCAGATTCCCAGTTAATATTGTGAAGTGCATTAGAGAGATTGCCTAAAGCTGATTCACTATGTAGCCTGAATGAAAGTTTTTTGGTTTCTGGTGGTGATGTGTCAATGTTTGCTATGAGGAAAGTAGGATAGTGGTCAGTTGTTCTGTCATAAATTACCCCAGATGTAAGGGGAGCTGTTATATTAGTCCAAAGGTGATCCAGGGTAGTGGCAGATGTTTGAGTGACTCGGGTGGGCTTGGTGATTGTGGGGATAAGCATACAGGAGTGCATGCTGTTACAGAAATAGTCAACTTGAGGGTTGTTTTCAACATTCAATAAAGAAATTCTGGAGGGCTTCTGTGCAAGGGTTAGGATGAGCTAGCCTAAGCATTTTTATACCAATTTGACAGTTATTTTCAGTAACACGATAAACAACGCTCGGAATATTAAGTTCCTTTCTCATATTAAGTATCTTTGTGATACGAGGGCACCCAAGGATTATCCTCACGGCTTCGTTCTGCAATTTTTCAAGCCCTCCAAGCTTTAATTCTTTCCGGATGCCTTAAAGTTAGTTTAGTTCATTTATTATGCACCCCATACCCATCTTGTGGGTGGTAGTGGAAAGGGTTACAGAGGCACATAATGGGCTCAGGGACTGAACCCCACAATTCATTTACCTAAGCAAGTTACAATCTTGATGAGCTAGTTACAAAATTCAGTATAAGTCGTCACATCAACAATGGGTTCGAGATCGATCACAAGTACAGTTTCTAAATTAAGCAACTGACATATGTGGAGAGCTAGTGTCACAATTGATATGTTTGTCCTGCACACCGTCCCCCATCCAGTGGGCAGCGGTGGATAGGTTACAATCACTTTGTTACTACTTACAGTTAGCAAACTGGGGATATTTGGCTAAAATTTCTGGTACCAGATAATTTTGAATGAAATATTGACACATCGTTGGTACATTGGTTATAAAATTGTCTCTGAATTCACTATCACATAGTGACGGAGGGTGTGCGAATAATTTTGTTGACAGTTAACATTTGGTCAGGTCTACATCGGCAGATAATGAGAATTCCCAGAAATACTTGTAACCGAGTCTAAGCCGAGCAGTAGTAACATCTAGAAGTCTGCTGATTTTATTGGATGAACCATAGATGTGTGGCTCCTCTTGCATAATAGTATTGAACGAAAGTTAATCTCCCCAAACACTTTCGCGTTTTGGGCAAGTTACCCCTCCACTCTCTCCATTTTTTTTTGGATATTCCCTGGTAGTGTGCGGAAATACTGAAAAGTGTATACTCTTTTCAACTTTGTCACCTTAATTCTCGTCCTATGTCTTTCATTTTGGTATCAATGCGTTCGCAATAGAATTCCCAACAGAACTATGTGCATATAATGTCAAAGACAGCAGCGAGCTCCACCCGCCGACAAGATGAATGTAGGCCAAGGGTACCAGAAAAAGAAAGCTGAGCGTGATAATACTGAAAAGTGTATACCCTTTTCAACTTTGTTACCTCAATTCTCATCCTAGGTTTTTCAATTTAGCATCAATGTGTTCGCAATAGAATTCTCTACAAGACTAAAGGCATATAAACTCCAAAAGCCCGGCATACCATCCGCAACTAACAGAGAAAGCGAGAGCGTGTTACCAGGGAGCGCAAAAGAGCGATAAAATGTATACATTCTTTTCATTCTGGTCACCTCAATTGTCATCCTAGGTCTTTCATTTTGGTATCAATGTGTTCGCAATAGAATTTCCAACCAGAATTTATGCATGAAATGTCAAAAACAGCAGCGTGCTCCACCCGCTGACGTGATGAAAGCACGGCGGACCATCCACACAAAACAGAGAAAGTGAGAGAAAGTAACCTGGGAGCACTCTAGTGCAATGTAATGTGAACACACTTTTCACTTTGGTTACCTCAATTCTCGTCATATGTCTTTCATTTTGGTATCAATGTGTTCGCAATTGTATCTGCTGGCATTTTACCCTTTGCTTGGATCTGAAGGGTTTTAGGCTCACCACGATGCAATCTGACAGTACCACACGTGTATATACCTATCTTCAAGCAGCAATTCACTCATTCAAACCGACTTATAATAGTTATCCATATATAAATGGTAATCTTTGTTCTACCTGTTAACCTGTCATATGAAGAAAGATTGTCAAAGCTTATATTACATTCTCTAGAAAAGCAAAGAATTAGGAGTGACATATGGTAGAGGTGCACAATGGGATGAATGGACATAACAAAGGGGACATTAATGGGGTATTAAAAGTAGCAACACAAGACAGAACTCGAAACAAAGTGTAAAAATTGGAAAAATTTAGATTTAGGAAAGAACTGCATGGGTAAATACACTGGGTTTGTACCTTAAGGTTCATGTATGCAATATTACAGAGTTCCAATTAACTCCCATGCATGCTGGTAATTTATGTTATGTTCATGTTTTTTATGTTAAAATGTTTTTGTTGATTTGTTTGTATATTTTCATAAGTAAAGCATGCTTACCGTCTTATTCCAAGTTTTATGATAACTTTACAAGGTTTAAAACATAAAGTTCAATATATATTCTGGTTTCACACAGGAATTATACGTTAATATAACATCATAATAACGTAATGATGTCGTGTAAATAACGTTATACTGACGTCATATAAATGTTATATTTATGTTATAAGAACGTAAATTGGATAGCTTTACAGAAAGTAAACAAAAAAAACTAAATGTTGACTGAAAATTATTTATTCTTAAATATAAAGCATGAAAACATTATAATTCCATAGCATTTACTATTATTTTTAAATTTTTACATAAATCTTAAAAAATTGTGTCTCAAGAATATATGTTTTTAGTTATATCCTTTGGTTTTAAGAACGTCAGATATACGTATTTATGTCAAAAGTTACAGTATTACCTTTGTGGGACCATTTAAAAACGTCCACAAACGTTCTGTGTTTGCTGGGATAAGACAGCAATGATCACAATGGTAAAGATGTTCGGATTGGGTACATAAAGATTGGTATAGAGACTTAGATTGGTATAAGAGACTTATAGGTATAGCTAGTACATACAATGCCTAAAGCCACTATTACGCAATGCGTTTCGGGCAAGAAAAACATTAATATCTAGAACTTAATACTAATTGAGCATAAAGAATAAAAAGTGTTGAGAACAAATACAAATAAAGATAAAAAAAAAAAAAAAAAAAAAGGGGGAACATGACTGAAAAAGCAGCACAAATACAATAGGTTGACAAACAGTGTTGATTAAAAAAAAAGAAAATAACAGACATGGGTTGACAATAGAGGAGTGAGGTAGATTACAGGGAATTTATTAGGTAGTGTTTAGTTTTTATCTTAAACTGGTTGAGAGAGGTACAGTCTTTAACATGGTTGGGAAGGTCATTCCACATTCTGGGCCCCTTGATTTGCAGAGCATTTCTAGTTTGATTAAGTCGTACTCTAGGAATATCAAAACTGTATTTATTTCTGGTGTGGTGCTCATGGGTTCTGTTACAACCTTCTATGATGCTTTTGAGATCAGGATTGGCATTATAGTTTAGCGTTTTATATAAGCATAATACACATGAGAGAATGTGCAGTGACTTAATATCTAACATATTCAGAGATTTGAGTAGGGGTACCGAGTGATGTCTGGGGCCAGAGTTGGATATTGTTCTAATAGCAGCTTTGTGTTGGGTAATTAGAGGACGTAAGTGATTTTGGGTAGTAGAACCCCAAGCACAAATACCATAGTTGAGATAAGGATAGATAAGGGAGTAATAGAGTCACCAGGGCAGGGCGTGGTACATAATATCTGATCTTAGAAAGAATGCCCACAGTTTTTGAAACTTTTTTTGATATATTTAGAATGTGTCCCTGGAAATTCAGCTTGTGGTCAATGAGAATGCCAAGGAATTTGCCATCTAATTTGTTACAAATTTGGGTATTGTTTATTTTGAGATTTATTTGACTAGAGGATTTATTGCCAAACAGAATATAGAAAGTTTTGTCAATGTTAAGGGTGAGTTTGTTGGCAGTTAGCCAAAGATGGACTTTATTTAGCTCAGTATTTACTGTGGCATTTAGAGCAAGAGGGTCAGGACTGGAGTAAATGAAGGTTGTGTCGTCAGCAAATAGAATTGGTTTGAGGTGTTGGGAGGCATTTGGAAGGTCATTAATGTAGATGAGAAAGAGGAGAGGGCCAAGTATGCTGCCCTGAGGAACACCAATGTTGATGGGTAGGGTGGGAGAAATTGTATTATTCACAGAAACATATTGGAGCCTGTCAGTAAGGTAGGACTCGAGGTATTGTAGGGAGTGTCCTCTGACTCCATAATGATGTAATTTAAGAAGAAGGTTATGGTGGTTGACAGTATCAAAAGCTTTACGCAGGTCCACAAATAACCCAACAGGGAACTCATTTTTATCAAGAGCTGTATGAATCGAGTTAAGCATACTAATAAGTGCAGCGTTAGTGCTTTTTTTGGGTCTGAAGCCATATTGGCAAGGGCTAAGTATATTGAGTTTGGCTAGATATGAGTAAAGCTGCTTATATATTAGTTTTTCAAAAATTTTTGACAAGTTTGGAAGGATTGATATAGGTCTGTAGTTGTTAACATCTGTGGGGTCACCACATTTGTGGACAGGCGTTACTCTCGCTTTTTTTAGAATATCTGGAAAGGTTTGGAGTTCAAGTGACTTGTTGAAGAGCAAAGCAATAGCAGGGGCTAAGGATCTGGAGGCTTTTTTGTAAATTAAAGTTGGTATCTCCTCAAGGGCACCAGACTTGGTTTTAAGGGAAAGGATTATCTCATTGACGTCAGTGGAGTTAATAGGCTTTAGGTACAGAGACTGTGGATAGTTACCTGTAAGATAGTCCTTAATGTCAGTACTGGAAGATGGAATATCATTTGCAAGGGATGAACCAATGGAAGAGAAGAACCTATTGAACTCAATAGCAGAATCAGAGGCTGAAAGCTGACCATCGTTATTAGACAGGAGAGTCGGTTTGTTATTTAAAGATTTCTTTGATCCCAATATTTGTGAAATTGTGCTCCAAGTTTGTTTAATGTTGCTCTTTATTTGAGTAAATTTATCTTCGTAGTATTTAGTTTTGGCTCGTCTAATTATCTTAGATAGCAATAATGAGTAATTCTTTGAGAATTCTTTGGAGACAATTCCTAACCTATACTTCTTCTCAAGGTCGTGTTTTTTGTTAATGGATTTCAGTATTCCCTTTGTAAGCCAAGGATTGTTAAGCCTTTTGCTTGTGACTTGTTTTGTAAGCCTAGGACAGTGGGTGTTATAAAGGCTAAGAGTTGTTTGTAGAAAAGATTGCACTGCTAGGTTGATGTCCCCTATGTTACCTAACTCGGACTCCCAGTTGACATTATCAGCAGCAGTTATAAAATTGTTTATAGCAGTTTCATTGTGCAGCCTAAAGCTTAACTCCCTTGTTTCTAGAGGTGGTTTGCTAATGTTAGTTAAGAGAATTGTGGGGTAATGGTCTGTAGTGCTATCGGTGATTATACCTGAAGTAAGCGGAGAGGTTATGTTGGTCCAGATGTGATCTAGAGTCGTGGCAGTGCTATCAGTGATTCTAGTAGGTCTAGTGATTAAGGGTATGAGGAAGCAGGAATTCATACAGTTGAGGAAGCTAACAGCAGTAGGATGTTCTGGCTCGCAGAGGTCAATATTAAAGTCCCCTGCGATAATTAGGTGGTTTTTGTTCAGTCTGTTATCAAGTATTAGATTTCTAAGGTTTGAGTTGAATTCAGACACATCAGTGTTGGGAATTCTATAGACTGCACCCACAGACAGGACAGACTCGGCACCCTTGACTCTGAAGCTGGCGAAGATATACTCCCCATAGCAGTCTCTAGTTCACTCAATCTATGGCTCCCTGTTTAAACTTCAAACCTCTCCGAAGTGATCCATGGCTCCAGAAACTGCACAACCTTGTGAAAATGCAATCAGAAGCTATTTTGGCCCTCCAAGACACAGTCACCCGACAACAACATACCATAGACTGCCTCCTTAAATCGTCGATGAACAACAACCAAGAAATTCTCAACATACAAACTGTTGCAAATGATGCAATGGATCAAATACGTAAGATTCAGGCTGAAGAAACCCTCACAGCTCAAAGTGACCTCCTTAAAAAGCTGGAAAAACAGATCAATCTCCTTCAGACTCACCAGGCGGCTTCCAAAGATGACCAAGAGCAACAACAACTTCATGACTCCCTGATAATTAGCTCTACTGATCTACCTGTTGAACAACAAGGTGAGGATTGCTGTAACATAGCCAACACCCTAATTAATTCAAAGATCAGTGTCAATGTTCAAATCAAATCGGCTATTAGGATAGATAAAAACAATCCCCGTAACAGGAGAATGCTCATCAAACTTGCAAATCCCTCTGCGAAGTTTGACCTCATACAAACAGCTGCTCAGCAAAAAACCAACCTCTATATAAATGAGTGTCTTACAAAGCAACGTGGATCCCTCCTCTACAGGCTGCGCCAAATTCGCAAACAAAACCCTGGTCTTATCAAGCAGTGCTACACAAGGAATGGTACGATTTTTGCGAAGAAAGAAGCTACAGGAAAAAGATATGAAATAAAATGTGACCAACAACTCCTGGCCTTCTTAAGTGATTGTGGTATATCTGAAAACCTGAACCCGACCAATGCCAGTACTTAAAATAACTCTTTCAGTGCCTGAGCCTAACCTAACTTAATCTAACTTTGTCTAAGGTGCTGTCTCTGCCTTACCATTTACCTGATGCTCTCCTATTCATATAATTTCCTAAATAATCCATCAAGTCTCCATGCACTTATGCAAGCATCTACCTCAGTTTCATTGTAAAATTTTACTCTTAAATCTAATCTTACCCTATTCCATTTATATTTTAAATTTATTTGTATTGATCTATGTCATTTATTGAAATCAATTATTGATCTCATTTTTGTTCTTTTAATTAAGTTCATACTAATTATAAGTTAAAACTAAGCTTAATAAAATTTATTATCTTTAAGATTATTTTACTTTACAATTATCATTTGTCAATTTTTTTTATATATTCATCTTGACAGTCTCTACTGATTTTTTGTTCTCTCCGCCAAACTTGTGTATCCTCCATGGCTATCTAGTGACCTTAATTCTACCTCTAATTGTTTCAATTCCTTGTTTGCTTGCATTTATTGTTGTGTCTTGCCATAATTATTCTCTAATTTAGCAGACTCAATACTTTGTATGCTCTTATTGTATTGTTATATTATTATATTGTGTTTTGCTATAATTACTTCCTATTTTACAGCAGATTTGTTTTTCATCTGTTCATGTAATTGCTTATCTTATTGTATTGTGACATTCTTTTCTATATTGATATATATTTTCTGTCTATTGTTACTTACAGTGTACCTGAGAGTACCTGTAAGCAATCTACCTCATTTTTCATTTTTGCTCAATTTTTTTGTATTGCTTAGTCTTGTTTATATTTTTGTTTTGTATATCCATATCTTGTGTTTTGTATAGTCCATGTTTATATGTTTTTTTCTTTAATCTCATTCATTACCTAGGTTTCCTAGCCTAGCCATACTCCCTTACTCCATTGTACCCCTGTAAGCCCCTTTTGTGTTTGTTTGGTACAGTATTGTGTACATTTATTTCTTTTGGTTTTCTTGTTTTTCCTGCAATCAGCTTTTTTTATGCAGTCAAGTATAGACCCAGAACTTAACCTCTTATCCACTATCTATGACAATAATCACTTTAATGATCTAAATTGCAGATATTTTGCAGCACATGATGTAAACAATGTATTAACTCATAGTCACAATATCTCTGTAATCAATTTGAACGTTAGATCCCTAGGCAAACACTTCGATGATGTTAGTGCCTTGATTGAAGCTATTGACAACAAATTCTCTTTTATTATACTTACTGAAACATGGTTGAAAGATGATATTACTCAACTCTTTAACATGCCTAACTACTCAGCAATCCACAACTGTCGTCAACTTCAGAGAGGTGGTGGCACTGCTCTTTACTACCACCAAGAACTAACATGCTTAAAAGAAATTAGAACTAGAGACTGCTTTGGGGAGTATATCTTCGCCAGCTTCAGAGTCAAGGGTGCCGAGTCTATCCTGTCTGTGGGTGCAGTTTATAGAATTCCTAACACTGATGTGTCCGAATTCAACTCAAACCTTAGAAATCTAATACTTGATAACAGACTGAACAAAAACCACCTAATTATCGCAGGGGACTTTAATATTGACCTCTGCGAGCCAGAACACCCTACGGCTGTTAGCTTCCTCAACTGTATGAATTCCTGCTTCCTCCTACCCTTAATCACTAGACCTACTAGAATCACTGATAGCACTGCCACGACTCTAGATCACATCTGGACAAATATAACCTCTCCGCTTACTTCAGGTATAATCACCGATAGCACTACAGACCATTACCCCACATTTCTCTTAACTAACATTAGCAAACCACCTCTTGAGTCAAGAGAGATACGTTTTAGACTACACAATGAAACTGCTATAGACAATTTTATAACTGCTACTGATAATGTCAACTGGGAGTCCGAGTTAGGTAACATAGAGGACATCAACCTAGCAGTTCAATCTTTTCTTCAAAAAACTCTTAGCCTTTATAATACCCACTGTCCTATGCTTACAAAACAAGTCACAACCAAAAGGCTTAACAATCCCTGGCTTACAAAGGGAATACTTAAATCTATTAATAAAAAACATGACCTTGAGAAAAAGTATAGGTTAGGAATTGTCTCCAAAGAATTCTCAAAGAATTACTCATTATTGCTATCTAAGATAATTAGACGAGCCAAAACTAAATACTACGAAGATAAATTTATCCAAATAAAGAGCAACATTAAACAAACATGGAGAACAATTTCACAAATATTGGGATCAAAGAAGTCTTTAAATAACAAACCGACTCTCCTGTCTAATAACGATGGTCAGCTTTCAGCCTCTGATTCTGCTATTGAGTTCAATAGGTTCTTCTCTTCCATTGGTTCATCCCTTGCTAATGATATTCCATCTTCCAGTACTGACATTAAGGACTATCTTACAGGGAACTATCCCCAGTCTCTGTACCTAAAGCCTATTAATTCCATTGACGTCAATGAGATAATCCTTTCCCTTAAAACCAAGTCTGGTGCCCTTGAGGAGATACCAACTTTAATCTACAAAAAAGCCTCCAGATCTTTAGCCCCTGCTATTGCTTTGCTCTTCAACAAGTCACTTGAACTCCAAACCTTCCCAGATATTCTAAAAAAAGCGACAGTAACGCCTGTCCACAAATGTGGTGATCTCACAGATGTTAACAACTACAGACCTATATCAATCCTGCCAAACTTGTCAAAAATTTTTGAAAAACTAATCTATAAGCAGCTTTACTCATATCTAGCCAAACTCAATATACTTAGCCCTTGCCAATATGGCTTCAGGCCCAAAAAAAGCACTAACGATGCACTTATTAGTATGCTTAACTCGATTCATACAGCTCTTGATAAAAATGAGTTCCCTGTTGGGTTATTTGTGGACCTGCGTAAAGCTTTCGATACTGTCAACCACCAAAACCTTCTTCTTAAATTACATCATTATGGTGTCAGAGGACACTCCCTACAATACCTCAAATCCTACCTTACTGACAGGCTCCAATGTGTTTCTGTGAATAATACAATTTCTCCCACCCTACCCATCAACATTGGTGTTCCCCAGGGCAGCATACTTGGCCCTCTCCTCTTTCTCATCTACATTAATGACCTTCCAAATGCCTCCCAACACCTCAAACCAATCCTATTTGCTGACGACACAACCTTCATTTACTCCAGTCCTGATCCCCTTGCTCTAAATGCCACAGTAAATACTGAGCTAAATAAAGTCCATCTGTGGCTAACTGCCAACAAACTCACCCTTAACATTGACAAAACTTTCTATATTCTGTTTGGCAATAAATCCTCTAATCAAATAAATCTCAAAATAAACAATACCCAAATTTGTAACAAATTTGATGGCAAATTCCTTGGCATTCTCATTGACCACAAGCTGAATTTCCAGGGACACATTCTAAACATATCAAAAAAAGTTTCAAAAACTGTGGGCATTCTTTCTAAGATCAGATATTATGTACCACGCCCTGCCCTGGTGACTCTCTATTACTCCCTTATCTATCCATATCTCAACTATGGTACTTGTGCTTGGGGCTCTACTACCCAAAATCACTTACGTCCTCTAATTACTCAACACAAAGCTGCTATTAGGACAATATCCAATTCTGGCCCCAGACATCACTCGGTACCCCTACTCAAATCCCTGAATATGTTAGACATTAAGTCACTGCACATTCTCTCATGTGTACTATACATATACAAAACGCTAAACTGTAATGCCAATCCTGATCTCAAAAGCTTCATAGAAGGTTGTAACAGAACCCATGAGCAACACACCAGAAATAAATACAGTTTTGATATTCCTAGAGTACGACTTAATCAAACCAGAAATGCTCTACAAATCAAGGGGCCCAGAATGTGGAATGACCTTCCCAACCATGTTAAAGACAGTACCTCTCTCAACCAGTTTAAGTTAAAAACGAAGCTATACCTAATAAATTCCCTGTAACCTACCTTACCCCTCTATTGTCAACCCATGTATGTTTTTTTTTTTTTTTTTTTTTTTTTTTTCTTCAAATCAACGCTGTTTTAATGTAATTTTCTGTAATAATTTGTAATTGTATTTGTGCTGTTTTTTCAACAATGTTCCCCCCTCTTTTACCTCTATTTTTATTTGTACTCAACGCATTTTTTTCTTTTTACCCATTAGTTTTAAGCTTTAGTCAGTAGTGTTTTTTTTTTCCTGCCCGAAACGCTTTGCGTAATAGTGGCTTTAGGCATTGTATGTACTAGCTCTTATCTATAAAGCCAACAAACTTTGTAAAATGTCTTTATGTATGTACCTTTGCCTAAATAAAAATTATTATTATTATTATAAATAAAAATTATTATTATTATTATAATATGTAACCATCAATGATACAACTTCTTCCACTCTACCAATTACCATTGGAGTGCCACAGGGCAGCATCTTAGGACATCTTCTATTTCTTATATATATAAACGATCTGCCTAAGGTCTCTAATATTCTCAAACCTATATTGTTTGCTGACGATACTACCCTTATTTATTCAAACCTCAACCCACATACACTAAATAATGTTGTGAATAATGAATTAAAAAAAGTCCACTTATGGATGTTAACGAACAAACTAACATTAAACATCGAAAAGACTTACTACATCTTATTTGGAAGCAAATCATCATATGCAATTCAGCTACAGATAGACAACATTAACATCAGTAATAAAAATGATGGCAAGTTTCTTGGCATATTCCTAGACAAGAGACTCAACTTCAGCACCCACATTCAACACATAACTAAGAAAGTCTCTAAGACAGTTGGTATACTCTCCAAAATCAGATATTATGTTCCTAACTCTGCTCTCCTCTCACTATATTATGCACTAATCTACCCCTATCTTATTTATGGTATCTGTGCATAGGGGTCTACCACTGCAAACCACCTTAAGCCCATCATCACACAGCAAAAATCTGCTATCAGAATAATAACTAACTCTGCTTTCAGACAACACTCAGCTCCCTTGTTTAAATCCCTAAACTTGCTAAATATTAACTCCCTCCACACATTCTCTTGTGTCAACTATATTTACAAAACCCTGTTCTTAAATGCAAACCATGCTCTGAAACTCTCCCTGGACAGATGTAATAGGACCCATTATCACCACACCAGAAATAAATATCTCTTTGATATCCCCAGGGTCAAACTTAATCTGTGTAAACACTCTATGCAAATTAAGGGACCTAGACTATGGAACTCACTCCCTAGTGAATTGAAAAACTGTAAAACTTTTGCCTTATTTAAAAGCAAAACCAAAAAGTACCTAACTTCATCTTCTTAGTTTCCTACACTGAGCTTTAAATTTGCTAAGTACCTAGTGTTACCCAATCTCCTAATTTTTATGTAATATCAAACAACCTTAGCATTGTGTTCATTGCTGTCTTCTCTTATGTGCTAGCCATATGCTGTATTGTGACTACCAATTTTTGTCAACTACCATTCAAGCTGTCATTGCAATCAATCTTAGCTACCTATGTGCTTTAATATACTGTACCTACAATTTTCTCTCATCTTCTTTTTTTCATTTCATGTAACTGTTATCATTTTTTTGTCTATAAATTTTGCTAGTATTTACCTCCTTAAAATTTTCTTAGATTAAGGACCTGCCCGAAACGCTGCGCGTGCTAGTGGCTTTAAAAGACTGTAATTACCATATTTGTATCCTCACATTCCTTATGTACATTCTTGTATATGCATAAATAAATAAATAAATAAATAAGAACCCTATAATTACACATAAAATGAAGGAATCATTTGGGCCAATAATGGACGTCACAGGGCTGAAAAAATCTCTTGAGAATCGCAATGTCGCTTTTACTGGTGAACTTGTGAGGAGGTGGGAGATGTTATACAAGGTATGGCTATCATTTAGTGAACTTATTGGGGATGACTTAGACAGTGAATTGATTATTAATGGATCACCCTAGACTGAAAGTGTTGTCATGGAATGTTAATGGTTTAAGAAACAGGGTTACAGATGTTCATTGTTATGTGATGGGAAATGATATTGATGTTGTAGCTCTCCAGGAGACAGGGGATAGGAATGAAGGATTATTGAAATTAAATGGTTATAAAGGGTTTCACCTCTTCACCGCAAATAACATCAGAGGCACGTCGATTTATGTTAAGAACTCAATACCAGCAGAGTTAGTAGAACCGCCATCAAAAACGCAAGGTATAGAGAGTGTCTGTGTTAAATTATCATTAAGGGAAGGGGAATTTATTGTAGTTAATTTGTATGTATCCAGGAACTGCTTCGACGCTAACTATTTACCTGACTGCATTTATACTAATCCTTCACTGGTCATTGGGGACCTTAATGCTCGGCACACAAGCCTTGGGACAGCGGGTAGTATTAATGCTAATGGGATCAAGTGGTTACAGTTTCTACAAGATCATCCAGATACCTGTCTCTTGGGAAACAATGAACCAACTCACATCAGGGGAGGACGGCTTGACTATGCCTGCATTTTAAACTCTTAGGGGATTTTGGGGGAGGCTCGGGTTGTTCGGGAACTACTTAGTGACCACTTTGCCTTGAAAGCTGAATTACCATTGGGAAAAAACAAGTCCACTTTCAAAGGAAAAGGCTAAATATTAATAAAGATATGAAAAATTATTTTATTCAAAATATGGGAGATTGGTATCAACAATACACGCCGCTCTGCGTTGATAGTTTTTACGAGGACATGGTCGAGAACATAGAGAAATTAGTACAGAGGGAAAATAACGGGGGCAGGGGAAGCAAGACGCACGGACCTAAGAAATTTAAATATTCCAATGATCAGCAAGTCAAGGGGTGGGAGAGAATGCTACGGAGTGCACATAAAGAATGGTTAAAAATGGAATGAGGGATGAAGAGAAAAATACAATGTTGGAAGTGGCTAGGGAATGCAGTCAGGTGAGGAAGGAGGCGCGGGACAGATACTGGCAAGACTTTGCTCAGTCCATTGGTAATACTAAGAACCTTAAAGACATATGGAGAGCAGTAAATAAAATCAGGGGTTGTAAGACCAAATTCATTGCTCACTCAGATCCAGGGAAGGTTGCTAATGAGTTAGTAGATAAATGGGCAAGTGCTGCTGGTATGGAGTCCTTACCTGCAGACACGAGAGTCACCATTGAGTCATGGGAAAATATTAGAACTGGAGTAACTTTATGTGCCTTAAATACAAGATCTATAGCATGCACTGAGATAACTCACGATGAGCTACTGGAAGCTATAAAAAGTGGCAGCTCTACTGCTCCGGGAAAAGATGGAGTAACGTATGACATTCTTAATTATTTAGCCGGTATGAAACCTAGTCCCTTACTTGATTTGTTTAATATGAGTTATAGAGAGGGAAAGTTACCAAGAAAATGGAAAGGGGCTGTCATCATTCCTATCCCTAAGTCAAACGGAGGCTACAGACCTGTCTCCTTAATATCCTGCTTTTGTAAAATGATGGAAAGGATTTTGTTAAATAGGCTACTCTACCTTGTAGGTGATAACATGTCCAGTAATCTCTTTGGTTTTATCAAAGGCAAAAGTACTGCAGATTGTCTCTTAAAGTGTTTGTCTAATGTGGATGACAATTGTAGAGTTTTTGTTGATCTACAAGGAGCATTTGATAAAGCCAATGGGGAAGTAATCTTATACGAATTAGCCAATCTGGGAATAACAGGGAGATTGCTACACTGGATAAGGGATTATCTACAAGGCAGAAAAGGTCAGGTGTATTACCAGGGATACATGTCTCAGGAACGGATGTTTCAGTTAGGGACCCCACAAGGGGGAGTATTAAGTCCCACCTTATTCAATGTATTAATGAACAGATTAGCATCAGAGATGTATCCTCCAGGGGTCACGACGATCATATATGCTGATGACATTCTTATACAAGGCACTTCTGGGAACAAAATTCAAACTGCTCTTAACATACTTGGTACAACCTGTCACACGTTAGGCTTAGTTATAAATGCAGATAAAACCAAATATGAGTATAGGAAACGAAGAAATATAACACTTACTCTAAATGGTGTGGAACTGAGCCGTGTTCAGAAGTACAAGTATCTGGGCATGTATGTTGGATACACATGTGAGAGTAAAAATGCTGAAATAAATCATATCAGCACCTTATGTAAAGCCCGTCTGCATCCTCTAAAAGCACTGGCTTTTTCTGGTAAAGGTGTTGGGGTACCTATCTTGCGGATGTTATACATAACACAGACATCACTCGGTACCCCTACTCAAATCTCTGAATATGTTAGACATTAAGTCACTGCACATTCTCTCATGTGTATTATACATATATAAAACGCTAAACTATAATGCCAATCCTGATCTCAAAAGCTTCATAGAAGGTTGTAACAGAACCCATGAGCACCACACCAGAAATAAATACAGTTTTGATATTCCTAGAGTACGACTTAATCAAACTAGAAATGCTCTACAAATCAAGGGGCCCAGAATGTGGAATGACCTTCCCAACCATGTTAAAGACTGTACCTCTCTCAACCAGTTTAAGTTAAAAACGAAGCTATACCTAATAAATTCCCTGTAATCTACCTTACCCTTCTATTGTCAACCAATGTCTGTTTTTTTCTTTAAAGAGCGCTGTTTGTCGACATAATTGTATTTGTGCTGCTTTTTCATCTATGTTTTCATTCTACTCATTATGCTCAATTAGTATTAAGCTTGTCATTTAAGTTTATCATGCCCGAAACGCTTTGCGTAATAGTGGCTTTAGGCATTGTATGTACTAGCTCTACCTATAAGTCAACCAATCTTTGTAAAAATTTATTGTATGTATGTACCTTACCTAAATAAACATTTTATATATTTTTTTTTATAAGCACTGTTTGGTCCCTGATAGACTACGCAGCACCCGTCTTGTCTTACACAGGCCAAGGCAGAATTAAAAAAATAGAGCTGATATAGAACGAGGCTATGAGGATTATTCTTGGATGTCAAAGAAATGCAATGATTGAAATAATGAGAATGGAATTAAATTTACAGAGTGTGTATGATAGAGTCCGTGACATTAACACTAGAGTATCTATTCGTTTCATGCGGAGAAAAGGAGGGGATAAGCTGTTTGAGAGCGTTCAGACCTGCTTGAGTGACGTACACACTTCCAGGAAACTGAGGGAGACACGCTACACGAGGGGATTAGCTCATGACCTCAGGGAATACGATGTACTTGACTGCTGTAAACCCTCTCGACAGTGTAATATGTCTGCTCCCTGGAAAGTACAGAAAATAGACGTCGAAATTGTACCCCTCAAGGTGAAAAAGATTCATCATGAACCGGGACAATTACGGTGTTTGTATGGAAGCATGATATCTCGGTTACCAAGAGGCAACAGTTTACATGTATATTGCGACGGGTCGGTGGCGGAGGATGGCAGGGCAGGGTGTGGTGTCCTAATAAGAGAATATATGGAGTTTGGGACTGTGGACAGGATAATTGAACTCCGGCTTAGTAATTATATATCATCCACACAAGTTGAACTGAAGGCCATTCTGGCGTGTTTGGAGGAAGTACGTCATGACGACAAAAATGTTTTTGTATTTGTCGATAGCCGAAGAGCACTAGAGTCCTTAAACAGTCGAAACCCAGTCTTCATGTCCATAGTTGAGGATTGTAAGAGAAGAATAACTGAGATACAGCTGAAAGGTCATAGTGTGAAATTCATGTGGAATCCATCTCATGTTGGAATAGTGCTCAACGAGGTGGCGGATGACTTGGCCAAACGTGCCACATCAAAACCACAAGTTGACATTGAATGTGAATTCACAATGAGACAAATAAGAAGCAAAATCAGAAATATTCAGGCACAGGCAGGAGTGGAGAGGAGAGATATAATGTATGAGAGAAGTCAAACCATGTAACACTACATGTATGTGAGTCAAAACACTCATTTCACTTATGGTAAAAGGAGAAATGCTTGGAGTGACTCTGTGTACATGCGGCTCAGGCTTGGGTACAAATATTACTGGGAATATGGGATAGGTGTTCATGATAATGACACGAAGTGTAAACTATGTGGTATGTTAAGGTCTCACACCCTTGCCCATTATGTTCTTGATTGTCCGTTGATTAATGTATATAGAAACACTGAGATAAGGACTGTTCCTGAACAAATAGCCTGGATGTGTCACAACGGAAAGGTTGATGATATTCTTGAGAGATATAAGAATTTTGCACCAAGACTTCAGAGAGGTGGTGGCACTGCTCTTTACTACCACCAAGAACTAACATGCTTAAAAGAAATTAGAACCAGAGACTGCTATGGGGAGTATATCTTCGCCAGCTTCAGAGTCAAGGGTGCCGAGTCTGTCCTGACTGTGGGTGCAGTTTATAGAATTCCTAACACTGATGTGTCCGAATTCAACTCAAACCTTAGAAATCTAATACTTGATAACAGACTGAACAAAAACCACCTAATTATCGCAGGGGACTTTAATATTGACCTCTGCGAGCCTGAACACCCCACTGCTGTTAGCTTCCTCAACTGTATGAATTCCTGCTTCCTCATACCCTTAATCACTAGACCTACTAGAATCACTGATAGCACTGCCACGACGCTAGATCACATCTGGACAAACATAACCTCTCCGCTTACTTCAGGTATAATCACCGATAGCACTACAGATCATTACCCCACATTTCTCTTAACTAACATTAGCAAACCACCTCTTGAGTCAAGAGTGATACGTTTTAGACTACACAATGAAACTGCTATAGACAATTTTATAACTGCTGCTGATAATGTCAACTGGGAGTCCGAGTTAGGTAACATAGTGGACATCAACCTAGTAGTGCAATCTTTTCTTCAAAAAACTCTTAGCCTTTATAATACCCACTGTCCTATGCTTACAAAACAAGTCACAACCAAAAGGCTTAACAATCCCTGGCTTACAAAGGGAATACTTAAATCTATTAATAAAAAACATGACCTTGAGAAGAAGTATAGGTTAGGAATTGTCTCCAAAGAATTCTCAAAGAATTACTCATTATTGCTGTCTAAGATAATTAGACGAGCCAAAACTAAATACTACGAAGATAAATTTACCCAAATAAAGAGCAACATTAAACAAACTTGGAGAACCATTTCTCAAATATTGGGTTCAAAGAAGTCTTTAAATAACAAACCGACTCTCCTGTCTAATAACTATGGTCAGCTTTCAGCCTCTGATTCTGCTATTGAGTTCAATAGGTTCTTCTCTTCCATTGGTTCATCCCTTGCAAATTATATTCCATCTTCCAGTACAGACATTAATGACTATCTTTCAGGTAACTATCCACAGTCTCTGTACCTAAAGCCTATTAATTCCACTGACGTCAATGAGATAATCCTTTCCCTTAAAACCAAGTCTGGTGCCCTTGAGGAGATACCAACTTTAATTTACAAAAAAGCCTCCAGATCTTTAGCCCCTGCTATTGCTTTGCTCTTCAACAAGTCACTTGAACTCCAAACCTTCCCAGATATTCTAAAAAAAGCGAGAGTAACGCCTGTCCACAAATGTGGTAATCTCACAGATGTTAACAACTACAGACCTATATCTATCCTGCCAAACTTGTCAAAAATTTTTGAAAAACTAATCTAAGCAGCTTTACTCATATCTAGCCAAACTCAATATACTTAGCCCTTGCCAATATGGCTTCAGACCCAAAAAAAGCACTAACGATGCACTTATTAGTATGCTTAACTCGATTCATACAGCTCTTGATAAAAATGAGTTCCCTGTTGGGTTGTTTGTGGACCTGCGTAAAGCTTTTGATACTGTCAACCACCAAAACCTTCTTCTTAAATTACATCATTATGGAGTCAGAGGACACTCCCTACAATACCTCAAATCCTACCTTACTGACAGGCTCCAATATGTTTCTGTGAATAATACAATTTCTCCCACCCTACCCATCAACATTGGTGTTCCCCAGGGCAGCATACTTGGCCCTCTCCTCTTTCTCATCTACATTAATGACCTTCCAAATGCCTCCCAACACCTCAAACCAATTCTATTTGCTGACGACACAACCTTCATTTACTCCAGTCCTGATCCCCTTGCTCTAAATGCCACAGTAAATACTGAGCTAAATAAAGTCCATCTGTGGCTAACTGCCAACAAACTCACCCTTAACATTGACAAAACCTTCTATATTCTGTTTGGCAATAAATCCTCTAATCAAATAAATCTCAAAGTAAACAATACCCAAATTTGTAACAAATTAGATGGCAAATTCCTTGGCATTCTCATTGACCACAAGCTGAATTTCCAGGGACACATTCTAAACATATCAAAAAAAGTTTCAAAAACTGTGGGCATTCTTTCTAAGATCAGATATTATGTACCACGCCATGCCCTGGTGACTCTCTATTACTCCCTTATCTATCCATATCTCAACTATGGTATTTGTGTTTGGGGCTCTACTACCCAAAATCACTTACATCCTCTAATTACTCAACACAAAGCTGCTATTAGGACAATATCCAATTCTGGCCCCAGACATCACTCGGTACCCCTACTTAAATCTCTGAATATGTTAGACATTAAGTCACTGCACATTCTCTCATGTGTATTATACATATATAAAACGCTAAACTATAATGCCAATCCTGATCTCAAAAGCTTCATAGAAGGTTGTATCAGAACCCATGAGCATCACACCAGAAATAAATACAGTTTTGATATTCCTAGAGTACGACTTAATCAAACTAGAAATGCTCTACAAATCAAGGGGCCCAGAATGTGGAATGACCTTCCCAACCATGTTAAAGACTGTACCTCTCTCAACCAGTTTAAGTTAAAAGCGAAGCTATACCTAATAAATTCCCTGTAACCTACCTTACCCTTCTATTGTCAACCAATGTCTGTTTTTTCTTTAAAGAGCGCTCTTTGTCGACATAATTGTATTTGTGCTGCTTTTTCATCTATGTTTTCATTTCTTGTTTTCATTCTACTCATTATGCTCAATTAGTATTAAGCTTGTCATTTAAGTTTATCATGCCCGAAACGCTTTGCGTAATAGTGGCTTTAGGCATTGTATGTACTAGCTCTACCTATAAGTCAACCAATCCTTGTAAAAATTTATTGTATGTATGTACCTTACCTAAATAAAATTGTATTGTATTGTATTGTATATTTTGTTGAATTATCTGCATGTCTCTTGCAAATTGTCTATACAGTATACCTAGGTCATAAAAGTATTTGTGTGTACGTCTGATACCATACTACTTGTGAAGGAGGAAATGTATATGTTTATCTCTCAGAATGTTTGGTAATATGTTTATTGTTTGTGATGTGTGTATATGTACTGAACGGGGTGAGAATAGCTTGAGCTCCCTCATCCCTTTGTGTGTATTTTACATCAATAAACTTATTTCAATTTCAATTTCAATTTCACCACTCGAGCCATTTTTCTTCTCTGATTTTTGCTGTTTCTTCGTGCACATGATCTCGGACAGCTCTAAGAAGTTCTAGATTAACTTCGGTTCTATCTCTTCTGAAATTCTTTCGTGCACGATTTAGCCTGTTATGTTGCTCTTTTATCCTATCACAGTAATACCAATGGTCCTTGTGTTGTTGGGTAATTGTTTTCCTCATGGGGATGGCGTAATTTGCTGCTCTATGTATTGCATTTACTAAATCTTTTTCCATTTCTTCGGTGTTGTCAGGAGGAGTGTAGTTTTGGTGCCAAGTTTCGAGAGCTTCCTGAAACTTCGTCCAATCTGCTTTGATAAAGTCCCATCCGGGCTCGGGAGCTGGAGGTCTAGGAGGTAGTGCCATATTAATAACTGTTTTTGTAGCAAAGTGGTCACTGGTCAGAACATGATCCACTGACCAATGACACAACTCATAAATACTGGTGGAAACAAACGTGAGATCCAGCTTTCCCCCACCAGTGTGGGTTGGGTCCAAGAGTACGACTTAGTCAAACTAGAAATGCTTTACAAATCAAGGGACCTCGAATGTGGAATGACCTTCCCAATTATGTTAAAGACTGTACCTCTCCCAACCAGTTTAAGATAAAAACTAAGTACCACCTAATTAACTCAATGTAACCTACCTCACCCCTAAATGTCAACCCATGTCTACGATATTAAACAATGCTGTTTGTAGACCAAATTGTATTTTTGTTTTTTTCTGCCATGTTTCCCCCCCCCCCTTTTTCATTTTATCTGATTTTTTCTCAACACAGTTTATACTTTAATCTAAGTTAGTATTAAGTTTTAGTCTTAGTGTTTTTCCTGCCCGAAACGCTTTGCGTAATAGTTACTTTAGGCATTGTATGTACTAGCTCTATCTATGAACCCATCAACTTTTGTATCTTACCTTGTATGTATGTACTTTACTTGAATATATATTTGTATTTGTATTTGTATTCGATCATATATGCCGAAGATATTTTGTTTCAGGGCAAAGATATTTCAAAGGTTCAAACGGTGTTGGATAATTTCGGAAACCTGTGTCACCATATGGGACTGGTGGTTAATGAAGACAAAACTAAGTTTGAATGTAGAAGTCGGAGGCCCATTATATTGAAAATAAACAGTAAAAATATGGAGAGAGTTAATATATATAAATATTTAGGCATATATGTTGGATATACCCATGAGAGTTTGGAAGCTGAGATGAACAGACTGTTGGGTCAATGTCGGAAGAGATTACAACCTCTGAAGGCCTTGGCATGCTGTGGAAAGGGAGTGGGAGTCCCTGTGCTACGAATGATGTACTTGAGTACTGTAAGATCTCTTATTGATTATGCTGCACCTGTCATTTCTTGTTTTGGTAAAGGTAGGATGGGTAAGTTGGAGAAGGTACAAAATGAAGCCATGAGAATTATCTTAGGATGCCCAAGAAATGCTATGATTAAGATAATGAGGATGGAGTTGAATCTGCAGAGTATTGGGGATAGAATTGTAGAGATAAATGTAGCCTCTGCCATTAGATTAATGAGAGGTGAGGGAGCTAATGAATTAATCCTCTCGGTTCAAAAGGTGGGAAGTAATGAACAATGTATGATGAAGAAAAGAGCATATATGAATACCCTATGTTCTAATGTTATTAAGTATGATGTTATTACAGAGTGTATTGCTGTGCCCAAGAAAAAATTCACACCACCATGGGAGGATTGTAATGTAGATGTAGTAATTACTCCCTTGCAAAAGAAAAAAAGTATGTATGAAATAGGAGAGCTGAGGGCAACATATGATTGTATAATTAGAAAATTGCCTACAGAAAACACTCTACATGCATATTGTGATGGGTCAGTAGCTATAGGGATGGGAAGGCAGGATCGATGTGGAGTCTTGATCAGGGAGTCACTGACATCGGCACTGTAGATACTGTTATTAGACGCCGCTTAACTGACAATGTCTCTTCAACGCAGGCTGAACTCCAAGGTGTATTAGCTGGATTACAGGAAGTAGTCAAATGTGGTAAAAATGCCTGCTTCTTTATTGACAGCAGAGGAGCGTTAGAGTCTTTAAATAGCAGACGCCCAGTATATCAGAATATTGTGTTAGAGTGTAGAGAGAATGTTAAGAAATTAGAAAAAAACTGGGTATAAAGTAAGATTCAAGTGGATCCCTTCACATGTGGGAATACTGTTGAATGAGGTAGTTGATGACATAGCGAAGAGAGCCACTGAAAAAAACTCTTGTTGATGTTGTATGTCAGTTAACCTTGAAACAAATAAAAACAAGAATCAAGATGATCCAAGAGGGTGAAGAAATGATAAAGAGAATGGCAATGGTGGACAGTAGTAACACACTTAAGAATTATTCCGCAATAAATACAAATTCGTCCTTCACTTATGGTAAAGGAAAGTCTACTTGGAAGGATTCAATTTACATGAGATTAAGATTAGGATACAAATATATCTCCAATACGGTGTTGATGTCAGTGAAAAAGATAAGGAGTGTAAATTATGTAGTATGCCGCACGCCCACACCTTAGAACATTATTTATTAGAGTGTCAACTTATTGATAACTATAAAAATAAGGAAATAAGTAGTGTACCACATCAAATTGTTTGGATGTGTGATAATGGTATGATAGACAGTATACTTAGGAGCTACACGAATTTTGCCCCAAGAGTGTAACAATTATATGTACTGTATAGTGTCTATTAATCTTGTTTAAATTACTAATCAAGCTGTCAATGTAATCAATCAGAGCTTTAATATAACAATGGGCTTTAATATACTTACTTAGCTCTCTCATCTCATTTTTCTCTTGCAATGTATCTTTATCATTTATCAATTCTGATAGAAATTACCTACTTAAAATTATCTGCTAGATTAAGGACCTGCCCGAAACGCTGCGCGTACTAGTGGCTTTACAAGAATGTAAATACTGTACTATCCAATGTATTCTCACAAATCCAATGTACCTTCTTGTATATAAATAAATAAATAAATAAATAAATAAATATGCTGTGCTTACTATATTAACCTGCAATGTTGAATGGAATTCTTGTAATGTTATTTGTCTATTTATACTCACTGAATTTGTGCGCCCCTTGAGGGACTTGAGGTAGAGGGGGGTAGAAATAGCCTAAGCTACTCTATCCCTTTGAGATGTATTTCTTTCTTATCTCAATAAACATACTTGAACTTGTACATCCGTATTTTTAATTTTTAATACAACATACAAAATACATTTTTTAAGTATTTATTTATAACAAATAATTTAATTATTTAATTTACAATAATTTAATTATTAATAGCATTATATAGTCGATTTAATATTGAACACGTACACATAAGCGAAACGTCCAAAACTGGTTTCCGAAATGGCAAAAAAAATTTGTGTTGTCAATGTAAGGAGTATCTTGTATCCCTGTGGGAGAGCTGTTTCCTTCAAAAAGTATATTCGTGTGGCATTATGTTTAAAGAAACAATTCCAAAGTACATTCTTTGATTGAAAAACATGAGGATAAATACAAGCGTTAATTGTAAATGACCAGTTATAAACAAAAATAAGAAGTAGGAAAAATAATAAGTGGAACCCGACAAAAACATTGGAACGCTTAGGTGATGAGAGGGTAAACAACCGCTGCCATTATAGCAGCGGTGTCGGAAGGTCGGCCATCTTGGCGCGCGGATTGAACGCTCCTGGCTGGACTTTCTTTCCACACCTTACCTGGAACTCATCTTTAATTCAGCTGGCTTCTTTGGGCCAGTGTGTGCTCACTGCAGCTACCCAGGGGCTCACAGGACCGGGGGAGGCCGGAGCCTCCCTAATGGACGCCTCCCCGAACGGGGGCGCCATGGATGTTGACAGCAAGTCCCAGAGAGGAAAACGTCTGCTAGAAAATGAGCCGGCTGATGCTGCCCCAGAGCGAGATGCTAAGAGGATATCCTCCCCTTCAGAAGACCTTAGTCTTGTGGTACCCCGTTCCTCGTTTGTGGTAGTCCTAATCCAGTCAGAATCAGGTCAGTGCGTCTTTGCAAATCCTCATACCTTAGGTGCAGCAATCGAGGCTTCCGTATTGTGGCCACATTGCCTGCCTGAGACCATACGTACCCTGGGTAGGGATGCAGCACTGAAGCTACATATCAGAAAGGAGGCTCTATCACACATCTGTGTATCCGACATTAATAAGTTGGGGGACTGGCCTGTCAGGTGCCGACAGGTATTGTCGCAGGAGGAGAAGTCTCGAGCCCGGTATGGGAAGATTGACCCAATTGACCAGAGTGTAGATGTGGATGACATCCAGGCCGCTCTGCAGGTATTAGGGGGTGCATCAGCGAGATTATTGGACGCCATTTGGTCACCATTTGGTCCGGGAGACATCTCCCGTCACGCAGGGTGCAGTCGCGCCTCCACAGATCTCCAGTATCAGCTCTTGATACTGGTAATGGCTCAAAAGGGCCACCACTTACGGGCTATTCATGCCCGTGCCACCTTTTGGGTGGCTTAATCTTCATCAATCAATCAGATTATTGGAAGTTACCAGGATTCGCGGAGCAGCAGGGCCGACATCCATGGTCCGTGTAAAGTTCGATGGGCACCTCCCTGACCGAGTGGCACTACACAGGACCTCGTATCAGGTTCAGCCCTACAATTTCCCTGTTTTACGATGTTACGCTTGTCATCTATTGGGCCACAGTCGCCTGACCTGCTGTAATACAGCACGTTGTGCAAACTGCGGCAAAACAGGCCATTCAGACAGAGATAACGGTGGGTGCTCTGCTGCACCTCGCTGCTTTTTATGCCATGGCCATCATAAGGTTACGTCTAAGAGTTGCCCTGTATATCTTGAGGCCCTCCAGTTGGACATCGATCACAAAACAGCGGGGACACCTCGACATGAGCTGTTCCAGAAGTTGCGTACCCTCAATCAGCCTATCGCTTCTTCTCGCCTCCAGGTTCCCCCTGGTCGGGCCTCTTCACAAGTAGGAACTAGCAGACGCTCTTGCCTGTCCCAGTCACATGCCACATACGCCCAGGTTGCTAATCGATTTTCCCTCCTGGGTAGCCTTGACATTGACGGAAACTCATCCACGGATACAGACATGGACGCTCAGTCTCGGCCGGAGCCTAGCACTCGTCACCCTCCTGCCTTTCCTCAAAGAAGCCAACACCGGCGTCGTCGACACACCCATCGATCAGGAGGTACTGCTCCAACAGACAGCCCTGATGATCCTCTGGTCCCCCAGGCACTTTCCCAAGGGATTGTGACACCGGGGGAACATGAGGCCCAGAGTGAGGCTCCCACCAGTCGCAGACGCCGTCAAGAGAGTTCGCGAGCCGACCACCGCTTCCGTCAGGCAGAGAGAAGCATAGATCAACATCCTCTTGACTGGAAGTCATTGATACCACACATTTTACTTACTTTGTATGAAGGTTTTATGGCTTTTTCTAGTGGTTCCCCCTTTGGAGACGTCTGTGCACTGGTGGTCAAAAAGTTAGCTGTTGTATTTCATGTCGGAAAATCCGACACCATTTAATAATAATATCATACAGACAGATAAGAGCTGTGTTGTATAAACAAGTTACCCATAGAAAACGTAACTTGTAGTGGAATTACCGTCTAAAGAAAACGGGATATCATCACCACATACTATTATAATTCACCAGCTATTCTGCTGGGAATTATTCTTAAATACATTAGTCTTTGGACTTTACCATCATAAAAACATCTTATATAAATTAACTTAATTATCAATATTAAAGTAGAGTAAATGTGACCCTTCTATCACCTTTGGACATCTGGACAATGTAAGCCAGGCGTCAGGGGGAAGGAGGGCAGCCATTGTTGTGTCACCTCCGAGACGTGTGGAGCAAATTTAGCTCCTATCATATCTGGACAATGTCGGCCAGTAACGTCAATAGTATGGAGTGTTAAACAGCCATTGTGTTTATATTGAGACCAGAGGCTCACACGGGAGCAAATTCGGCTCCTGTTAAATTTACTTGGACGTAGTGTTATGGAAACCAAAGGTGTACCATTTTTCAACACGCTGTCTACATATCAAGTTAAGTGTTCTTTCCGAAACCCGTTTATCATTCATTTATGGCCATTAATGTCATTATATAGGGTGACCCGGTTAGAACGCGAAATCGCCTCATACTAAAGGTAATTAAGCCAGGTCTTTAATGTTCCATGTACTGTATAGTGTTTTCTCTGATATAACTTGTCATATATAGGATTCTGGCTTCACAGTTAGCGCCCTTTTGACAGGTCAAGACGAGGAAGAGTTTGTGCACCAGTTACCTGGGTGATGAAAGCTACCTCAAAGAGGATAATTTGGTGTCTACACCCTAGTTATACCTGGTGGACTAGCCTGCTGTACTATAAGATAAGGAACCTCTTCAATGTATGTAGTTAATTCTGTAGTTTGATTGGCTGCATATATATTAAATATAAACCCCCCCTAATGTGTAGAGGATCGATTTGTGAGATTATGAGATTATTGCAGAAATACAGTCCACTTAACATTATACAAATTGCTATCGAAGTATATAAATTAACGTAAATATAAATTCATATAAATTAAATAAATATAAATCTCACAGGTCGGTTCCCACATTATTTGGTCCTTCGAAACCGAATTATTTGGTCATCTTCGAACCGGATGACGGATTATTTGATCCTTTGAACCCACATTTGGTCATCTTAGTACCGGATGAACCAGTTAACCAGTGGATTCATTAAATATACTAGTGCAGTGTTATTTAAACAAAGCCAGTCAAGACGGCGGCGTTGACTCGTGCGAGTTCACGAGCCCCGCTCAGTTCAGTTAAGCCTTAGTCAGCGGTTTCATGCACACCCACAGATTTGGTGGCGTGTTATTCTGTGAAATGACAGCGCTAATATAGAAGCCAGCCAAATTAGTGACTGTGTCGCGAGATTGTTCACGGATTTCGTGGTGTTACAATTCGCGAGAGATTATCTACGAATTTTGTGGAGTTTATTTCGCGAGGTCACTAATAATATTTAATACTTCTAGATAATATTAGAAGTTTTATAGAGGCTAATTAAGAGGCTATTATCAATAATTGTGTATATTATTTCTCCAAAATAGAGAATTATTTAATATATTGCACTAGTGATCACAGTATAATATTTACTAATTGCCAACCCACATCAGGGTAGGATATTAACCATTGACTAGTTGAACTATTATTGCTCATCCTAGTCCCATTATTACCATAGTCAGTTGTACTATATTGAATAACCTAACACCATTAATGAATGGTCCAGAGCCTATTTTGGGTGTAATTTTTATCAACTCGAGTTGAGTTGTGTATATATAATAATTTACTTATGATCATTACACCTTTGAGTGATTAATTAGTGTCTCTACCATCCTAGGGTGATATAGAAGAGCTAACCTAAAGGTACTTCGGTGACACTGGTTTATCACTCAAATCATTAGTGTGTATGATTGTATATATATAATGTGTATTAATTTTAAGTGCTAACCTCTAGTAGAGGTAGGATTATTGCCTAGTGAGTGCAGAATTGACCCTAGGCTACCATCAGTGTTTGTTCAGTATTATGAGCAGCCCAAGTACAAGCCCCACAAGGCTTCACCGACTAGCCAGTATGGATAATGCAGGGAGAATGAAAAGAACCCTTGCAGGTCTTAAAGGCCACTTAACAAGACAGATCAAGAAATGTGAAGATTTGTCACAACAATCTCAAGTTGATTATGCTGACCTGGAAAGCTATTATCAAGCAGCTGCAGGTAAATTTGAGCAAATCAAATGTCAAATAGCAACATATGTGGCTGAACTTGCCAACACCAATTTATCAGAAACAGAAATAGACGACATTATGGTTGATCTTGCGAATTATGAAGATCACACTCAGGCCACGTTACAGCCTTATGTCAAATTAATTGCCCAGAACAAGGCAGCAACAACAACAACAGTTGCATCTAATACGAGTCAAGCAGAAGCTCGACTCCCTCCAATTAATTTACCCACTTTCTCAGGAAAAGATGAGGAAGATTGGGACGAATTTTGGAACAAATTCGTTGACCTTGTAGACTCAAAACAATCTTTACCAAAGAGTAGTAAATTCTCTTATTTGCAAGGCCAATTATCAGGTGAGGCTAAAACAGTAGTATCCCATCTGAGATTAACTAATGACGGCTATGATCTGGCAGTAAAACTCCTCAAGGATAATTATGCTGATCCAGAAGTAAGAACATCACATTTAGTTCATGAGCTGTTGCATTTACCCCCACCGGAGGCTTCAGCTGATTCACTCCAAGTCTTCAAGCTGGAGGTAGAATCATTGATCAATGCCCTCAGCCTGACAGCAGATACAAACGGGGCTGAGTGGGTCTTGAAAATAATTGTCCAGGAGAAAATACCTAGGGACATATTGAGACAAATGAGTGCTCATTACAATAAAAGTATCTTATCCATGAATGAAATATCTGAAGGTTTAAAGTCAGTAGTTCATCAATTACGAACACATGACAAATTAAAACCACCAAGTAAACCCTCAGAAACCAATAATAGTAAACCACAGAGTACCAAGGGTACTCCAAATCAATCTAGACAATATAATTCAACACCAAAGTGGAACAGTAGCAGTGTGGGCGTATATGCAGTGGGACCCTCCAAGCCTATAGTTACTGTGTCATCCAAGAACGTGACACCAAAGGGTACTGGAAGCTATGGAACATGTTTGTTCTGCAATGAGAAACATTCAATGTACCACTGCTCTAATTTTCCTGATAGTGACGCCCGTGTTGAGCGACTCAAAGATTTGCAACATTGCACGAGGTGCCTCAGGAAACATAACATCAACGACTGTGATACCCAATTACACACCTGTAATAGGTGTAACAAAGGTCAGCACCATGCAGCATTGTGCAGAGACACCAAAACAACGTCTCCAAACCCCAAGGTGGAAGATAGCATTCCCACCTCAGTACAGTACTGCAAGGTGCAACAAACAAAGAGTGTCCAATCGGCAAAGTCTAAAGGTAATACGACTTTGCCTACTGCCCAAATTACCATCCTGAATAAGAGGGCCAAGGTCCATACCCGTGGGTTGTTTGACCAAGGATCCCAGAGAACATATATCACTAAAAAGTTGGCAGATGAATTACAATTAAGGCCTGTAGCCCAGACGTCATTCAACATCTCAGGGTTTGTAACAGATGCAGGACCTCAAGTCTACCAGGTGGTACAACCATCAGTACGCTTAGGCAGGTACGTCTGTCGAGTACAAGCCATTGTGGTGGACAAAATACCAGTAGACCTACAAGTTCAAGGTCTGAGAGCAACAGCCAAATTCCTGAGAAATAGAGGAATAAAATTGGCAGATAATATTAAGTCTGATCACCTCAACGACTTCGGTCTCCTTGTAGGGACAGACTATTGCCATCGATTCATTGGTAGCCCTACTAAATATCAGGGTATAACCATGTTAAACTCTGCAGGAGGTAAATTACTCTCAGGCCCAGTATCAAGCCTGAGGAGACCTATGCCTGCAGATAAACAATACCAGTAGAAATCTAAATTTGTCAGCTGATTATATTTCTCCAGTAGCATTATACTAAGGAGATTACAGCTGACTATACCAACAGAGGTTGATGTTAGTATCATCATTTAAAGCTGAAGATGAGTTCATGAGGCCTCAGTGGCAAATCAGTGAACAGTAGCCTAAAACAGCTACAAGTCACTGCGACCAATGTCACTGAACCCACTGCAGTCTCAGAACCATACTTTACTTTAATGATGAGCTATTCAATCTTCTGAATCAATTAACTAAATTAAACCCCAATAAATCTGATGACTGATTTGATACATTTATTATTTAATCAAGATGTATTCCTTGGGCCTCAGTGTTTATATATCAGTGACCAGTTACCTGAAGAAACTTCAAGTTATATCTAATGTCACTGATCTCACTGCAGTCCCTGAATCATACTTGACTGTAGTACTTGATCACATCCAGTCTTCTGGGTTAAATAATATGTAATAAGGCTTGAATATTAGCCTTTCAAGAGTTGACAGGGAAATGAAATCGCATTAGACTTCTAACCCCTGCAACTCTAGTACGGGACATCCGTCCTGCACGAACAGACACATAAATGTGTGATTACTAACTACTAACATCAAATCAATCAAATAATTCGAAGGAGGAGTATCGGTGTTCGTCTGTTCTAAGTAGGACTTCGACCCGTGAGCAGCCCCCTGGGGAATTATGTCGGAAAATCCGACACCATTTAATAATAATATCATACAGACAGATAAGAGCTGTGTTGTATAAACAAGTTACCCATAGAAAACGTAACTTGTAGTGGAATTACCGTCTAAAGAAAACGGGATATCATCACCACATACTATTATAATTCACCAGCTATTCTGCTGGGAATTATTCTTAAATACATTAGTCTTTGGACTTTACCATCATAAAAACATCTTATATAAATTAACTTAATTATCAATATTAAAGTAGAGTAAATGTGACCCTTCTATCACCTTTGGACATCTGGACAATGTAAGCCAGGCGTCAGGGGGACGGAGGGCAGCCATTGTTGTGTCACCTCCGAGACGTGTGGAGCAAATTTAGCTCCTATCATATCTGGACAATGTCGGCCAGTAACGTCAATAGTATGGAGTGTTAAACAGCCATTGTGTTTATATTGAGACCAGAGGCTCACACGGGAGCAAATTCGGCTCCTGTTAAATTTACTTGGACGTAGTGTTATGGAAACCAAAGGTGTACCATTTTTCAACACGCTGTCTACATATCAAGTTAAGTGTTCTTTCCGAAACCCATTATCTATCATTAGTGGCCATTAATGTCATTATATAGGGTGATCCGGTTAGAACGCGAAATCGCCTCATACTAAAGGTAATTAAGCCAGGTCTTTAATGTTCCATGTACTGTATAGTGTTTTCTCTGATATAACTTGTCATATATAGGATTCTGGCTTCACAGTTAGCGCCCTTTTGACAGGTCAAGACGAGGAAGAGTTTGTGCACCAGTTACCTGGGTGATGAAAGCTACCTCAAAGAGGATAATTTGGTGTCTACACCCTAGTTATACCTGGTGGACTAGCCTGCTGTACTATAAGATAAGGAACCTCTTCAATGTATGTAGTTAATTCTGTAGTTTGATTGGCTGCATATATATTAAATATAAACCCCCCCTAATGTGTAGAGGATCGATTTGTGAGATTATGAGATTATTGCAGAAATACAGTCCACTTAACATTATACAAATTGCTATCGAAGTATATAAATTAACGTAAATATAAATTCATATAAATTAAATAAATATAAATCTCACAGGTCGGTTCCCACATTTCAGGGATAATGGCGCCCCATCCTGAGAATACTGTGGTGTTTTGGAATGCCCCCTCCCTTTTTAAGAAGACGCAATTTTTACGCAATTTTATCGCCAGCGCACCACCGTTGATCGTGGGACTCTGTGAGACTTGGCTTGCAGACGATCTTTCCTTCACAGTGCCGGGGTATTCTGTCTATAGACAAGATCGGCCAGTACCGGTTGGAGGGGGACTTGCCCTCTTGGTCAGGGACTCAGTTCCCAGCTCCTTGCTCCGGATTCACTCCTTCCCGGGTGGACATTTAGAATTCATGGCAGTGAAGGTCGCCCTCTCCCATGGGTGGGGCACCTTTGGAGTTCTGTATAACCCCTGTCTACCGGTAACGAAGAAGGAACTAGAACACTATTTTGGTCAGATCACAGACACCTGCCTCGTCATGGGTGACTTTAACGCTCGGCACTCATCATGGCAACCCATGCTATCGGGTCGCCACCACAACATGGCTGGCCGAGCCCTATTTCAGTTTCTCCTTGACTCCCCAGACCTCTCCTTACTGACGCCGCCAGGTTTGGGAACTCGGATAGACCCGCTATGGCCATACTTCAACACTCGATCTTTGCATTGGAAGAGGCCCCTTCACGATGGCGTAGATATGGACCGGGCCGTACCTGGGTAGTGATCACCTGCCCATCGTCATCTCCTTCGGGGGCACTGTTCGTCCTGCTCTGACCTCCCGTAGATCCAAATGGATCTTCTCGGAAGAGGGGTGGCATGGCTATGAGGCGGATGACTGGTTGACCCTTCCCCCAGTTACTGCAGATCTCCATGGGTCAGCAGATGCTCTCTCTGAGTCCCTCTTCAGTGTAGGCTCTCGGCATTTCAGGAGGACTAGTGGCCAGACAACCAATCCTTCCCGCCGTGGGGCACCGTGGTGGACTCCTGAATGTCGGCAGGCAGTACTGGACCGGCGACGTGCGTGGAATTCGTGGCGGTGCCACCCTACTCCACTGCAGCGGCAGACCTTCCGCAGGGCGGACGCCAGGTGTAGACAAACAGTCCTCCTTGCCAAACGCAAGGCCTGGGCTGATTACTGTGCCTCTCTCCGATTCGACTCCTCCTCTGCGGGAGCCTGGGCCTTTGTTCGTAAGATGACAGGTAGGTACTCCCGGCCTACCATCCCACTCAGAGACCCCAGTGGTAATGGGGGGCCTAGGGGAAGTACAAATAGCCGAACTCTTGGCTGACCACTTCGAAGATGTTTACCGTTCCCCGCTCCTCTCTGTGAGTTCCATAGGTTGGGGCTCCCGACAGGGTATAGGTCTAGCTCAGGACCTGGATCGCCCATTTACATCTGTTGAGCTGAAGGACGCTCTGTCACTCTCTAGGTCGGGCACTATGCCAGGGATAGACAACGTCCCATATGAATTTGTTCGGAGGGCACCCAAGAACTTTCAGTCCCACCTCCTTTACTTCTACAACGCCTGCTGGTCCTCTGGTGTCTTCCCTGCCCCGTGGAAACACGTCATTCTTCTACCATTGGCCAAGTCAGGGAAGGATCCGTCTGTCCCGACTTCATATCGGCCCATAAGTTTGCTTCCATGTCTCGGGAAACTGATGGAACGTCTTGTTCACACCCGGCTACAATGGGTGGTGGAAACCTCAGGTCTCCTACCTGAGGGTATCAGTGGATTTCGGCCGGGAAGAAGCACGATGGACTGCCTCCTCTCCTTGGAACATCGAATAATGGACACTTATCGCCGGAGAAGAGTGCTCCTTGCAGCATTCTTCGATATCAAGAGTGCATTTGACTCTGCTTCTCATTCTGCTGTCCTTCAGAGTCTGGCTCGACTAGGTCTCTCGGGTCCGGCGTTAAGGTGGTTCCAAAACTATCTACAGGGCCGCTCATTCAAAGTGGCGGTTGGTGGAGTCGTCTCTACGTCCCGCACTGTCTCGCATGGTGTCCCTCAGGGAGCGATTCTGAGCCCACTACCTTTCTCTATTCTTCTGTCTGATCTCCCTGTATTCCGGGGGTCCAGGTTTTAGCCTATGCCGATGATGTAACCCTCGTGGCGGATGGTGACACTCTCCTAGAGGCACAAGGCTCCCTGCAAAATGCCGTGACTGTGTTCTCAGCAATTGTGCTGGGGAAGGGGCTCTCCATTAACCCTGTGAAAAGTTGCGTCATGAGCTTCACCTGGACCCGCTTACCTGACCAGCCAGTGGTGACCCTCGGGGGCTGTCGTCTCCCGATCGCTACCGAACACAGGTGGCTGGGGGTCGTTCTAGATAGCCCTCGGCTGACGTGGAGGCACCATGTCGACTACCTTCGGGCCTCATGCCTTCGTCGCGTGAACATCATGAAACGGGTCTCTGGTGCGGCTTGGGGGGCTTCACGGGAGTCGCTCCTAGCTCTCTACAAGGCCTTTATTCGTAGCAAGATCATGTATGCGAGTGAAGTCTATGGCTCAGCAGCAGCATCTGTCTTGGCAAGGCTGGATCCCATTCAAAATGGTGCCCTTCGCTCAGCGTTAGGAGCTATGCCCTCCTCGCCAGTTCTTTCTCTCCATGCCGAGTCGGGGCTATGGCCCCTGAGCTTTCTACGTCTTCTCGCCCACTGCCGCCAACTTCAACGGATAGTGCGTCTCCCTGCTACCCATCCACTTACTCGCCTCCAGCTCGAGGCTAACTGGTGGAATGTGCCGGCTGGACACTCCAGACGCCGTCAGTTGCCTTTCGTCGTCCGGGCCTTGGATGCATATTCACAGTTTTCCCTTCCCGTCCCTGTACTCACCCCTGGCCCGATCATCTCACCGGTGCCTCCGTGGGCAGAAGAGATCATTCGAGTTTCTGTCGACTTTTCCAAGCCTCCTCGTCGGAAGAGAGATTTAGAGGGTTTGGCCCCTTTAATTTTTGCAGACCTACGAGCCTCCTTATACTCTGGATACTTAGAGGTTTACACGGATGGGTCCCACAAAGATCAGCCACCATCTACATCTGCGGCAGCATACTTTGCTCCTTTTTCTTTCTGTCAGACTTGGAAACTCTCCCCTGCTCATTCGTGCCTGGCCGGGGAAATGTTTGCAATCTTACTAGCCTTACGACTCCTTCGACAAGTTTCAGGGCCCTCTGCAGTGGTTTTCTACGTGGACTCAATCACAGCCCTACATCTGATATCATCTCGGCGTTCACGAGTCCATCGTCATACTGTGTCACAGATCCGTGGAGAACTGCTGTCATACTCTGTTACTCCAGGTTGGTCCATCTATCTCCAATGGGTTCCGTCACATGTCGGTATTAAAGGCAATGAGGTAGCCGACGCAGCAGCAGGGATGGCGCATGCTCTCCATGACTCTACAAATGTGCCTCTAGACCTTTCCGAAATTCTCCCGCAACTCCGGGCGGCTTGCCTCGCGAGTTGGGAGGTAATGATGGAGCCAGCACTCAGGTCCTCCTCTTTGGCGGGTCTACGGGAGGATTCCTCCCCGCGTCCATGGACTCGTCATCATTCTCGACTCCTCGACACTGCCATCACTCGTCTCCGGATTGGGCACATTTGCCTGGCCGCACATCTCCATCGTCTACTGCTGGTAGATTCCCCATATTGCCAGTGGTGTCCGACCCAGGAGGATACAGTGGAGCACCTTCTACTTCACTGCCCTCGATTTCATAGCGCTCGCGTCAGACTACAGAGTTCCGTTCGTAGGCTGAATATTCCCCGCCTCACAGTTCCCGTTCTCCATGACGGGGCAGGTGCGAGAGACGAAGACGTCCGTCATGACATCCTTCGCCATACCTTCCGCTTCATCCGTCATGTCCGCGGCCTGAAGAGACTGTAAAATTTGTCGCCTGAGGAGATTGTAGGGTCAATGGCCTGAAGAGACTATAGGGACCCCATCCCTTCGCTATTTCCCGGTATCGGGCAGCCGGGGCGCATCCGATCTCACGATCGTCGTCGCCCCTAAATTAACACAACAACAACATTATAGCAGCACCCGCCGGTGATGTCCAGCACGAGCATTAAGAGAAAACCTTGACACAAACTGCACCTATCATAAAGAAGAAGCACCACAATTTACCGCCAAGTGCTCACATCAAATCTAACTCTAAGAAACAACACTCAAGCCTTGACGCTTCTCCCAACATCCTTGACACAAACTGCACCTGTCATAAAGAAGATGAAGACTCACCAGTGTCCACAGTGTCCGAAGGTATTCACAAGTGCTGGAAGTGTGAAGCGTCACATATTGGTGCATTCAGGAGACAAACTTCATGAGTGTCCAGAGTGTGGGAAGAGATTCGGTCGTCTTGAACATAAGAAGACTCATATGTTAGTGCATTCAGGTGATAAACCTCACGAGTGTCCAGAGTGTGGGAAGAGATTCAGTCAGCGTGGAACTATGAAGACTCACAGGATGGTGCATGCGGATGAGAGACCTTTTCAATGTGCCGAGTGTGGCAGAAAATTTAGAGAACGTGGAACTATAATAAAGCACATGTTAGTACATTCAGGTGGCAAGCCTCACGAGTGTCCAGAGTGTGGGAATAGATTCAGCCAGCGTGGAAGTATGAAGACTCACATGTTAGTGCATTCAGGTGACAAACCTCATAAATGTCAAGAATGTGGGAAGAGATTCAGTCGTCTTGGAGGTATGAAGACTCACATGAAGGTGCATGTAGATGAGAGACCTTTTCAATGTGCCGAGTGTGGCAAAAAATTTAAATTACGTGGAACTATAATAAAGCACATGTTAGTGCATTCAGGTGACAAACTTCACGAGTGTCCAGAGTATGGGAAGAGATTCAGCCAGCATGGACATATGAAGAAGCACAAGATGATACATGCAGATAATAGGCTAAACACTTTGAGTGGGGAAGATAATTAAGAGAATGTTGAAGGATAACGAGGCACATAATGGTATATTAACTTACCGTTAATCTAACAGTGTGCTATCACAATCTCAGTTGGATATTCTTCATAGGTAATTATATTTTCTTTGAGAAATACACTTCACCATAAAAGGTAAATATCTGAAGATATTTTATTATATTGTTTTTTTATGAAAGTTAGATTACCAGCCAAGAACTAGAGAAACTGTCACTGTAAGAAAACTTAAAAGTGCTTATACCCAGCAAACACAGAACGTTTGTGGACGTTTTTAAATGGTTCCACAAAGGTAATACTGTAACTTTTGACAAAAATACGTATATCTGATGTTCTTAAAACCAAAGGATATAACTAAAAACATATATTCTTGAGACACAGTTTTTTAAGATTTATGTAAAAATTTAAAAATAATAGTGAATGCTATGGTATTATAATGTTTTCATGCTTTATATTTAAGAATAAATAATTTTCAGTCAACATTTAGTTTTTTTTGTTTACTTTCTGTAAAGCTATCCAATTTACGTTCTTATAACATAAATATAACATTTATATGACGTCAGTATAACGTTATTTACACGACATCATTACGTTATTATGATGTTATATTAACGTATAATTCCTGTGTGAAAACCAGAATATATATATTGAACTTTATGTTTTAAACCTTGTAAAGTTATCATAAAACTTGGAATAAGACGGTAAGCATGCTTTACTTATGAAAATATACAAACAAATCAACAAAAACATTTTAACATAAAAAACATAAACATAACATAAATTAATTGCATGCATGGGAGTTAACTGGAACTCTGTAATATTGCATACATGAACCTTAAGGTACAAACCCAGTGTATTTACTCATGCAGTTCTTTCCTAAATCTAAATTTTTCCAATTTTTACACTTTGTTTCGAGTTCTGTCTTGTGTTGCTACTTTTAATACCCCATTAATGTCCCCTTTGTTATGTCCATTCATCCCATTGTGCACCTCTACCATATGTCACTCCTAATTCTTTGCTTTTCTAGAGAATGTAATATAAGCTTTGACAATCTTTCTTCATATGACAGGTTAACAGGTAGAACAAAGATTACCATTTATATATGGATAACTATTATAAGTCGGTTTGAATGAGTGAATTGCTGCTTGAAGATAGGTATATACACCTGTGGTACTATCAGATTGCATCGTGGTGAGCCTAAAACCCTTCAGATCCAAGCAAAGGGTAAAATGCCAGCAGATACAATTGCGAACACATTGATACCAAAATGAAAGACATATGACGAGAATTGAGGTAACCAAAGTGAAAAGAGTGTTCACATTACATTGCACTAGAGTGCTCCCGGGTTACTTTCTCTCACTTTCTCTGTTTTGTGCGGATGGTACACCTTGCTTTTGGAGTTTATATGCATTTAAACCTGTAGATAATTCTATTGCTAACACATTGATACCAAAATGAAAGACCTAGGATGACAATTGGGGTGACCAAAATGAAAAGAGTGTATACATTTTATCGCTCTTGTGCGCTCCCTGGTAACACACTCTCGCTTACTCTGTTTGTTGCGGATGGTAAGCCGGGCTTTTGGAGTTTATATGCCTTTAGTCCTGTAGAGAATTCTATTGCGAACACATTGATGCCAAATTGAAAAAACTAGGATGAGAATTGAGGTAACAAAGTTGAAAAGGGTATACACTTTTCAGTATTATCACGCTCTCTAATGTAATGAGAGTTGCCTGAGGGTGGCTCAGCTTTCTTTTTCTGGTACCCTTGGCCTACATTCATCTTGTCGGCGGGTGGAGCGCGCTGCTGTCTTTGACATTATATGCACATAGTTCTGTTGGGAATTCTATTGCGAACGCATTGATACCAAAATGAAAGACATAGGACGAGAATTAAGGTGACAAAGTTGAAAAGAGTATACACTTTTCAGTATTTCCGCGCACTACCAGGGAATGTCCAAACAAAAATGGAGAGAGTGGAGGGGTAACTTGCCCAAAACGCGAAAGTGTTTGGGGAGATTAACTTTCGTTCAATACTATTATGCAAAAGGAGCCACACATCTATGGTTCATCCAATAAAATCAGCAGACTTCTAGATGTTACTACTGCTCGGCTTAGACTCGGTTACAAGTATTTCTGGGAATTCCCATTATCTGCCGATGTAGACCTGACCAAATGTTAACTGTCAACAAAATTATTCGCACACCCTCCGTCACTATGTGATAGTGAATTCAGAGACAATTCTATAACCAATGTACCAACGATGTGTCAATATTTCATTCAAAATGATCTGGTACCAGAAATTTTAGCCAAATATCCCCAGTTTGCTAACTGTAAGTAGTAACTAAGTGATTGTAACCTATCCACCGCTGCCCACTGGATGGGGAGCGGTGTGCAGGACAAACATATCAATTGTGACACTAGCTCTCCACATATGTCAGTTGCTTAATTTAGAAACTGTACTTGTGATCGATCTCGAACCTATTGTTGATGTGACGACTTATACTGAATTTTGTAACTAGCTCATCAAGATTGTAACTTGCTTAGCTAAATGAATTGTTGGGTTCAGTCCCTGAGCCCATTATGTGCCTCTGCAACCCTTTCCACTACCGCCCACAAGATGGGTATGGGGTGCATAATAAATGAACTAAACTAACTTTAAGGCATCCTGAAAGAAAGCTTGGAGGGCTTGAAAAATTGCAGAACGAAGCCTTGAGGATAATCCTTGGGTGCCTTCGTACCACAAAGATACTTAATATGAGAAAGGAACTTAATATTCCGAGCGTTGTTTATCGTGTTACTGAAAATAACTGTCAAATTGGTATAAAAATGCTTAGGCTAGCTCATCCTAACCCTTGCACAGAAGCCCTCCAGAATTTCTTTATTGAATGTAAACATTGTTTCAAATAGATAAATAAAATTGGAACTGAACTCAGAAAGTATCAGATTTATAATTTGTACCAAGAGAGACAACAATAGCACTTTCCTGCACTGTAGGAAATTACACCCTTTTCAATTTTAATCCCTCCCTTTCCATCAAAGGAGCAAATTAGAGATCAGTCCCAGCTTTGTCTTCAGGCAAAGCTCAACGTCTTAAGCCATATTGATGCTCTGTCCACAGAGCATTCTCTCTCTCAAATCATATACACTGAAGGTTTCCTACAGCGCCCAACGGGTGCAGCTGGAAGTGCAGTTGTCCTGGCAATAGGATATGACTTATATTTTGAGTGGGGAGTCCGTATAAACAACTGGGCCTCTATCCTTCAGACTGAACTATTTGCCTTGCTCCTTGCACTGAAATGTGTACAAGTATCCAAACTTGATACATTAGTTGTAAGTGACTCTTTATCATCCTTAATTGCTCTCAACTCTTTAAGACATAACTGTAACATGCTTGTGTCTGAAGCTAGACACAAATACAATAACAACTTGAGGAACCTTATCATAAACAATAATCTCAACAAAAATCACATAGTTCTCAGAGGTGATTTCAATATTGACCTAGGGCTACAAAATAACCCTCAAGTAGACTGTTTCCTCAACAGCATGAATTCCTGTATGCTCATCCCCGCAATCACCAGGCCCACCCGAGTCACTCAAACATCTGCGACTACCCTGGATCACTGATGGACCAACATAACAGCTCCTCTTACATCAAGTATAATCACTGACAGAACAACTGACCACTATCCTACCTTCCTTGTAACGAACATGGCCATAACACCACCAGGTAACAAGAAAATTACCTTTAGGTTACAATGTGAAGCGGCAATAGGCAATCTCACAAATGCCCTCCACAATGTAAACTGGGAATCTAAATTTATCAATACACAGGATAATAATTCGTTAACTAGCCTCTTTCCAAAATTTAAAGCCTTTACAATACTTATTGTCCTCTCCTCACCAAGCAAGTAACTGGCAAAAAGGTTAAATAATCCCTGGCTCACTAATGGCATACTTAAAGTAATCGACAAGAAACATGAATATGAAAAAAAAACTTAGGATTGGCCTAGTTGGAAAAGAAGTAGTTAAGAGGTATTCATCAGTGCTTACCAGTATAATAAGAGCAAAGCGTTCCTATTACGAGAATAGATTCAAAGAAGCAAAAGGCAACATAAAAAGCACATGGAGAGCCATCTCTACCATCCTAGGAGCTAAACAACATTCACATAATAAGATAAAAATCTCCAAGGATGGTTATACACCTGCAACAGATCTTGAAACAGCAACTGAATTTAATAGCTTCTTTTCATCGTTTGGTGCTCACCTTGCCCGAAAAATCCCAGAGACTCAGACATATGTTACCACATATCTTTCACGCAGCTATCCAAACTCTCTTCTCCTCTCTCCGGTCAGCCCTACAGATGTTGTGTCCATCATTCACTCGCTAAAAACCAAAGCTGGGAACATTAGTGAAATACCATCGATGGTACACAGGCGTGCCTCCCATGCCCTTGCACCATCCATAGCACTGCTGTTCAACAAATCCCTAGAGTGTCATACCTTCCCTGATATCCTTAAAAAAGCAAGAGTAACGCCAGTTCATAAAGGAGGTAACACGGCAGACATAAATAATTACAGACCCATATCGAATCTACCTATATTATCAAAATTATTTTTTTTTTTTTTACAAACAGCTCTACTCCAATCTTGTAAAATTCAATATACTAAGTCCCTGTCAGTTTGGCTTCCGCTCCCAAAAGAGTACCAATGATGCTATTGTTAGTCTGCTTGACTTAATCTTCTCAGCCCTTGACAAAAGTGAGTTTCCAATTGAACTCTTCATCGGCCTGAGAAAGGCCTTTGATACTGTTAACCATAACTACCTCTTACTTAAATTCCACCATTATGGAATCCGTGGCCTTGCCCTAAACTATATCCGATCCTATCTTAGTAACAGACACCAATATGAAGCCATCAATGATATAACCTCTCCCACTCTACCACTTACCGTAAAGGTGCCACAGAGCAGCATCCTAGGACCCTCCTGTTTCTTATATACATCAATGATCTCCCTAATGTCTCTAACATACTTAAACCTATATTGTTGGCTGATGATACTACTCATCTACTCTGACCCCAACCCACTCCTGTTAAATAATGTTGTAAACAATTAATTAAAAAAAGTCTACTTGTGGATGTCAACCAACAAACCTCACACAAAACATAGAAAAGACCTACTATATCTTATTTGGAAACAAATCAACAAATGCAATTCAGCTTCAGATAGATAATGTAAACATTAGCAATAAAAATGATGGAAAGTTTCTTAGCCTATACTTAGACAAGAGACTCAACTTCCGCACCCATATACAACACATAACTAAAAAGGTTTCTAAAACAGTTGGTATACTGTTTAAGATCAGATATTATGTACCCTACTCTGCTCTCCTCTCACTCTATTATGCACTTATCTATCCCTATCATTCTTATGGCGTTTGTGCTTGGGGTTCAACCTCTGCAAACTACCTCAAGCCCATCATCATCCAGTAAAAATCTGCTATCAGGACAATAAATAACTCTACCTTCAGACAACACACAGCTCCCTTGTTCAAATCCTTAAACATGCTAAACAAATTCACTCCATACATTCTCCTGTGTAAATTACGTTTATAAAGCCCTTTTTCTAACTGCAAACCCTGTTCTGAAACTCTTCCTGGACAGATGTAATAGAACACATGGCCACGTCCCCACCAGACATAAATATCTCTTTGATATCCCCAGAGTCAAACTTAATCTATGTAAACACTCTATGTAAATAAAGGGACCTAGTCTATGGAACTCACTCCCTTATAATGATTTGAAAAGCTGTCCAACTTCTGCCATATTCAAAAATAAAACCAAAAAGTACCTGTAGTACTTTTTAAGTACGAGGGAGTAATGCGCAAAGCGTCCCTCACCTGTGACGTCACAGCGTCACCTGACGCCATATCAACACATCGGCCATTTTGTCGTCAGTTCAGTCATGGCGAGGACTAACCCTTCATGCAAACTGCACCTACTATCAAGAAGAAGAAGATTTTGTGTTCCACCGATAGTATTATCGTAAGTAAGCACTTATATTTTATATTTTATTAAATTAATTGATTCTATTTTTCTGTAATAAAGGTCCAAAGGGTTGTTAAGGAACAAGGGTGTAGCGATACCGACGCTCAGTGCGCTCAACTCACACCAAAGTATCACCTGTGTAGCTTCTGTAATTAGTGTTAATTAGTTATGCTATAAGATAATGAAGCGAGTATAAGATTAACTCGCTACAAGGGTACTGTGTTGGGAGGTGAGGGCTGTTACTGGTGTCTGTGGGGATGTGAGGACTTGTACCAACCACTATCACCACCAGTACCTTGTCTTGCATCCTGCTTAGTATTCTTATTGAGATATGAAGTATTATTGCATTCATATAATTATTCATTCATTGTCATTACTATTTTTATGGGCTATGTTCTGTTACCCTAATGCTTTTTACCCCTGGGCATGTCCATTTACTCTCCAGCCCTTCACAAGCCACTGCTGCACCCCCTCCATGCCCATACTTACTGTGCTTATTCTTACAGGACTGCACTGCATTATGTGGTGCTCACTGCCTGGACACCTTGATACATGCATTATAGGGTTCTGGTAGTTGTTCTACTCACCAAGCCCTTCCAAGGCCAGGCTTGACATGTGAGAGCTTGGTCCAACAGGCTGTTGCTTGGACAGGCCCCTCAGGCCCACATATCCACCACAGCCTTGTTTGTCCGGCACTTCAAAATCAAATGTTTATTTACGTAAGGTACATACATATTTTTAGGTAAGGTACTCTTTATTTGGGTAAATTTATCTTCGTAGTATTTAGCTTTGGCTCGTCTAATTATCTTGGATAGCAATAACGAGTAATTCTTTGAGAATTCTTTGGAGACAATTCCTAACCTATACTTCTCCCAACCTATACTTCTTCTCAAGGTCATCTTCACTTCTTGAAGATGTTCAGGTTTTCTCTTGAAGATGTCGACGGTTGTTCCAGCAATACTGTATTTCTTTTATTGCTGAAAACCTGTTTTCAGCAATAAAAAAATAATCCTGAATCCAGAAAAAAATCCCTTTTGTATCGTCTGGAAATTTTCAAATATTGCTGATCAAACCTGAGTCTAAATTATTTGTATATATTATGAATTACAGAGGTCCCAGGACAGGGTTTTTAGGCACTCCACTTACATTTTCCCACTCTGACTTAACCCCCATTTATACAAACTCAGTCTTATCTTTTAGCTAATAATTTATTGTACACACCATACTCAGCCTGTGTAGGGTAGTTTATTGTGCATGTGTAGTATATATATTTGTGTAGTATATTTGGTATATTTAATGCCTCTAACCTCTCCTCATAGTTCTTGTCCTTCAGTTCTGGGAGCCACTTAGTAGCATGTCTTTGCACCTTTTCCAGTTTATGTGCTTCTTAAGATATGGGCACCATACAACCGCTGCATATTCCAACTTTGGTCTAACAAAAGTCGTGAACAATTTCTTGAGTATTTCGCCATCCATGCATTTAAAAGCTCTGAATATTATCCTTTACCTGCAATTGGTTGTTGCTGTATTTATAGAATATGATTTGTTCTACTTTACATTTGTTTGTTCCTTTTTTTCAAAATTTCTTTCTGCCTCTCTCCTCACTGCCGTGTAGTTGTTTCTCTTTGTATTACTGGTATGTTTGGGGGTTTGGCCTCTTCGTATATTGATTCCATTTTTGTGTCTTTTGGTCTCTGTCCGTCTTGAAATTTCAGTTGAACAAATCCTGTTTCCTAGTTCTGCATCTTTGTTTTGGTATAAATGTTTTTGTTCCTTTATCATATATTTCACAAAATTGACATACTGTGCATTAATTCATCTCAATTACTTCCTTTCCTAACAGCAAGCCTTTCCAGTAAAATTCTTTGAATTCTTTTCTGACTTCTGGCCTAATGTTTGTTTTATCCTAGTGTGTATGATGCCTAGCGTGTGTCTGGTGCCTGTTGTGTTAAACCGAAGATAAATGCATAAGTATAGGTCAGTAATTTCTCCAGCTTTGAAAGGGGCTTTCATTATGCAGCAGTATTCCACTCTAGAGAGCACTAGCGTCTTGAAAACTATCATCATCGGTATAGCATCTCTAGTGTGAAAAGTTCTTGTTATCTATCCTGTCATTTTTCTTGCAGTTGTGACGGCTACTTTATTGTGTTCTTTAAATGTAAGGCCTTCTGACATCAGTACACCCAAATCCTTTACGTTGCTTTTCCGTTCAATGTTATGATTTGACTGAGTTTTGTAAGTGGTTTCCGTTTTTATATTTTTTATTTTTTCCGTAGCGCATGAGCTGAAACTTATGTTCGTTAATCACCATGTTATTTTCTGTAGCCCATAGAAAGACCTGATTTACATCTGATTGGAGGTTTGCCGTGTCCTCTATGTTGCCTACTCTCGTGAAGATTCTAGTGTCATCTGCAAAGGATGATCAAGTACTATAGGTTGTGTCCTTGTCTATGTCCGATATGAGGATGAGAAAAAGTATTGGAGCAAGCACAGTACGCTTGGGGACTGAGCTCTTTACGGTTGATGGTCCAGATTTTATTTTGTTGACTACTACACATTGGGTTCTATTAGTCAGGAAGTTGTATATCCATCTGCCTATTTTTCCGGTAATTCCTTTTGAACGCATTTTATGTGCAATAACACAATGGTCACATTTGTCAAAGGCTTTTTTTTGTCAAAGCGTTTTGTTTGTCTTCCATGGCATCTAGTGCCATGTCAGAGTGGTCCAGCAACTGTGATAGGCAAGAGCGCCCTGTTCTGAAACCATGTTGTCTGGGGTTATGGAGATGCTGTGATTCCATGTATTTGGTGATCTTACTTCTTAGCATTCTCTCAAAGATTTTTATGATGTGCGATGTTAGTGCTATCGGTCTGTAGTTTTTTGCCTCTGCCTTATTTCCTCCTTTATGGGGCGGTGCTATCTCTGCTGTTTTTAGTATGTCAGGGACAATGCCAGTATCTTGGCTTTGTCTCCAAAGAATGTGAAGGGCCTGCGATAACGTTTTTTACAGTTCTTGATGAATATAGAGTTCCAAGAGTCAGGGCCTGGTGCAGAGTGCATAGGCATACTGTCTATGGCTTCTTCAAAATCCAGTGGGGATAGGATCACATCTGATTTATGATTTGATGTTGGTATCATATCCATGAAAAATTCATTTGGGTTATCAATCAGATGGATGGAGAGCTACACTCGTGGTGTCCCATTTTCCCAGCACTCTTTGTCATATAATGCTTTGAAACTTTTGACGGATTTGGCCTCCACCACCTTCTCACCTAACATGTTCCAACCGTTTACCATTCTGTTTGCAAAAGTGAATTGTCTTACATTTCTTCGGCATCTTTGTTTAGTTCGTTTAAATCTATAACCTCTTGTTCTTGAAATTCCAGGTCTCGGGAAATCTTCCCTATCAAGTTTATCAATTCCTGTTACTGTTTTGTATGTAGTGATCATATCTCCTCTTTTCCTTCTGTCTTCTAGTTTGGAATATTTAATGCCTCTAATGTCTCCTCATAAATCCTGCCCTTCAGTTTTGGTATGAATGTTTGTGTGCCTTCATCGTATATTTTGCAAAATATGGAATACATCTCATTTACTTTACTTTAAGAATATGGTTCGATCAATTAAAAACCCTCTTGTTCAAATTGCAAAGAGACTGAAAGAGATGCAGCATGCTCAATGGATTATATATTAGTGATTATTATTAGGATTATATATTAGTGAATCATATTAGTGATTCAATTATTATGGTCATAAAACAATAAACAAATAGTTTTGGTGTTATTACACTCTATTCACAGGTTATATATAAGTATCTGCATGTTTTGTTCACCATTACAAACCACTAAGTTGGTTTGATTTTTGTTGAGATTGTTATTTATGATAAGATTCCTTACGTTATCTGAGAATGAAGCTATGTCGGTATTGGGAAATCTATAGATGGCACTTATAGTCAAGGAGGATTTAAGGGATTTACTGGAGAACTTGGCAAAGGTATATTCACAATAGTCGTCTCTATTACTAATGAGACTATTGCAGATGAAGGTATCTTTGTAAGATATTGCTATGCCACCTCCTTTTTTTATTAGGCCTGCAGTTGTGAATGGCTTTATTATCAGCCAAGTTGTAGCATACAACATAGCATATATATGTATATGGCATACATACATACATATATATATATATATATATATATATATATATATATATATATATATATATATATATATATATATATATATATATATATATATATAATATGTTACAACATAACAGGCCAATTACACTGGATTAATCTTTGTGTTTAGATAGGAGATGCCTCGTATGGGCCAATAAGCCTTCTGCAGCCCCTATGTTTATCCCTTATGTATCCCCCCATGTTTTCACCTTCATTGTATTATCACCTGACCTAATGCGGGTATAAAATCAACTAATATATATATATATATATATATATATATATTCAAAATTCGTCAGTGTACTACATTTTTGTTGTTGCTTTTAGGTGATGCTTTTAACCAGTGTATGTGGGTCTGATTGCGCAACCACAGTTCGAAGAATAATGAAGATATGAACAAACGGCCTGTGGTCACTATACAGTCTGGAAGGGCAAAAGAAGAAATTGGCATTTCTACAAAAACAAGAACTATATAATGTTATTTTAAGTAAGTAACCAAAAAATTAAATAATTTTTTTAAAGTTTAAAATTCACTTAAAAATGTAAATTTTAAGTTAAAAAATTTTAACCAAAAAACTTGATATTTTTCATATTTGGAACCATTCCATAATCCCAAGCATAAATGATTATATTTCTATCACTTGCTCTTAAGATTGTTTCATTTAATAGAGGTTGGGCATAATTGTTCTCTGCTGCTAATAGAACTGACTGACTTAGCTATAGGAAAATGTAAAATTAATTGGTTTATCCATTACAGTATTTTGCAGTTTATTTCATGATCCTGTGCTTAATACTTGCATAAATAGTAGATTACAAAATGCATTTTTATATCATTAGTATTGAATAATAATAATGCAAATAATTGACTTATAAATGATGTACAATTAATTGGTAGGTGATATTATATTATTAATATTTTTTCATTCTTGCAAAGCCTTAACAAAGTCATTAACATGTTAATATAAACTTGATCACCTTCCACTTATTTTCTCATGTGCTACCTACATGTACAAAACCTTATTCCTAAATGCATATTTTGTTCTGAAACTTGTCCTTTATATGTTGTGTATCACCATCTCTGGAGAGTTTTATCTGATTGATGTATAAATTACTTTTAATTTTACAGAATATTATTGTTATACTGAATTTATTATTATATAAATAACTTAATTTTACAGAATCATCTATCGACGCACATCCACAAGTTGAGGAGGAGGATGTGACCTTCCAGATTTCTCAAGTACTGAAACAGGCACCAAACAGGCCTGGTGGATCTAGGTACAAGGTAAAATAATTTAATTTTTTTTTTTTTTTTTTACTAATTGTCCGAGATATATATATATATATATATATATATATATATATATATATATATATATATATATATATATATATATATATATATATATAAATATATATATATATATATATAAATATATATATAATGTGTCGTACCTAGTAGCCAGAACGCACATCTCAGCCTACTATGCAAGGCCCGATTTGCCTAATAAGCCAAGTTTTCTTGAATTAATGTTTTTTCGACTACCTAACCTAACATTTTCAGCTACCTAACCTAACCTATAAAGATAGGTTAGGTTCGGTCATATATCTCTATTAATTTTAACTCCAATAAAAAAAGAATTGACCTCATACATAATGAAATGGATAGCTTTATCATTTCATAAGAAAAAAAATAGAGAAAATATATTAATTCATGAAAACTTGGCTTATTAGGCAAATCGGGCCTTGCATAGTAGGCTGAAAAGTGCGTTCTGGCGACTAGGTACGACATATATATATATATATATATATATATATATATATATATATATATATATATATATATATATATATATATATATATATATATATATATATATATATATAATATGTATGTGTGTGTGTGTGTGTAATTACCTAAGTGTAGTTAAAGGATGAGACCGTCTTCCCAGCACTCTTTGTCATATAACGCTTTGAAACTACTGACAGTCTTGGCCTCCACCACCTTCTCACCTAACTTGTTCCAACCGTCTACCACTCTATTTGCGAAAGTGAATTTTCTTATATTTCTTTAGCATCTGTGTTAAGCTAGTTTCAATCTATGACCTCCTGTTCTTGAAGTTCCAGGTCTCAGGAAATCTTCCCTGTCGATTTTATCAATTCCTGTTACTATTTTGTATGTAGTGATCATATCACCTCTTCTGTCTTTTAGTTTTGGCATATTTAATGCCTCTAACGTCTCCTCGTAGCTCTTGCCCTTCAGTTCTGGGAGCCACTTAGTAGCATGTCTTTGCACCTTTTCCAGTTTGTTGATGTGCTTCTTAAGATATGGGCCAACTTCTGTTGTTGGGCACCACACAACAGCTGCATATTCTAGCTTTGGCGTAACAAAAGTCATGAACAATTTCTTTAGTATATCACCATCCATGTATTTAAACGCAATTCTAAAGTTAGAAAGCGTAGCATAGGCTCCTCGCACAATATTCTTTATGTGGTCCTCAGGTGATAGTTTTCTATCTAGAACCACCCCTAGATCTCTTTCTTTATCAGAATTCTTTAAAGATTTCTCACATAATGTATAGGTTGTGTGGGGTCTATGTTCTCCTGTT